>NW_024083070.1:0-4454 GCF_003009895.1 Hyaena hyaena | reverse complement strand
AGCTAACATCATCCTCAACGGGGAAAAACTGAGGGCTTTCCCCCTGAGATCAGGAACACGACAGGGATGTCCACTCTCACCACTGCTGTTTAACATAGTGCTGGAAGTCCTAGCATCAGCCATCAGACAACAAAAGGAAATCAAAGGCATCAGAATTGGCAAAGAGGAAGTCAAACTTTCACTTTTCGCAGATGACATGATACTCTACATAGAAAACCCAACAAACTGCACCAGAAGCCTACTGGAACTGATCCAAGATTCTCCAATTTTGATCATTATGCTTTGCTTATATAGCATAACAATCTTATTAGGAAATATACTATGAGATAGCTAAAGAGACACAATGTCTAACTTATTATCAAATGGTTCAGAAAACATGGGTATATATTTATGTTTTTAATATCAGTATTTATACATATAACTATAAAATGTATGTATACAAATATAAAGTGTGTATGTGTATATATATGTACATATATATATATATAGAGAGAGAGAGAATGATGAAATTAATCATACAAAATGTAACAATTGTGACTCTAGATAAAGAGCATTTGTAGTACTCTGTACTACATAGATGATAAAAACTAAAAGTCATGTGGGATAAGCAAGTAGAAAAGGCATTTTTTCTTTTTGGAAAGAAAGGGAAGCTCAGAATTGTCCTGATGATGTATGTGTAGGACATCAATACACACACTAGGGTGATAATGAGTGTAAACACAGCCACAAGGTTAACCATTTCTTCTGTTGCCCATGTATCTGAACATGAGATCTTTAGGAAGGGACTTGCATCACAGCTAAAATGATCAATGGTATTGGAGTCACAGAATTCAAGCTGGAGGATCAAGCTAAGGGGTGGAAGAATGATCACAAGTTAGACAACCAACAGCAGAGGACTAATAAGGTACACACCCTAATTTCATGATGGTCGTGTAATGAAGGGGTTTACAGACAGCAACATAGCGATCATAGGACATGGCTGCCAGGAGAAAAAATTCCGTTACTCCAAAAACAATAGCAAAAAATATTTGACTTGCACAAGCAATGTAGATAATGGTATTGTCTCCAGTTTATATACTGTACAAGAATCCAGGAATATGGGGAGTGGTAAATGAGACTTCTAAAAAGGAGAAATTTCTGAGAAAAAAAAGTACATAGGAGTGTTAAGAAGGGAGTCCACCAATGTGAGGATGATAATAGTCATGTTCCCTGTTACACTCAAGATGTAGGTGAGAAATAGAAAGCTAAAAAGTAGGATTTGCAGTTGTGGGTCATCTGTCAGTCCCAGCAGGATAAAAGTTGTTATTGCTCTGTAGTTTCTCATTGCTGACTTTTCAAATCTACCAGTCAGCATGTGAATATAGAAGAGATTTTATGAAAGATCAGTATTTGAATTCTGTAGCAAAAGACTTAATATAAAAGCCAAGGAAACCAGTCTATATTTATTTTCTCATTTCATGTCATTTTTTTGCCCCACAAGATTTGCAAAAGTACTTGTTGATTATAATTTATTACGTGGGTTGGATTTATTAGTTAATAAGTTAACTTGTTAACTTATAAGTTAAAGGCAAGTTAAGTTAAAAGTAAAAAAGGTGATGTTACTTAATGTGTACTTAAGAGTTGGTTAACTAAGACAAACCTTGGATACATGTGATATCCAGATAACAAGAACACGAATTCTCTTCAGTTATTATCAAAGGATTATTTTAAGGGGAAGATGCATTTTTCACCTGGAAAACAAATATGCTATATGCCTTGTTACTGCAGAAACTGTGTCTGACACCTTTCACATTTCATAATTTAAGAGTGGTTTAATATACCTCATATATAATTTTAATTCAATTTGTCTTTCAATCTTTTTAAAAGTAGAGAAAATTTCAGGCATGAATGATAGCCAAAAGGCTCAGGCTGCAACATTATAAATAGAATTGCCACAAAATCCTGTGATTGTATCCAAGATAGAATCATTTCTTCATTTACTTCCCCATCTATATCCTAAAACCTATTTCTCTCCTACTGTTTCTCTTATAATCTGAAATTAATTGTCTTTTACTATTCACAGTATGAACAGTATGAATTCCACATTTTCATATGCATATTAGAAATTTCATTTAGCAGTCCCGGTGTTTTTATTTTTGTTTTGTTTTTGTGCTGTCTAGAACCAATTTCAGTGAGCAATATTTTTGTAAAAACAAATGCTTAAGCATAGACACAAATCAGTAAACCAACATTGTATAAGGGAAAAATGATGTCATCTCACTTCTGTGCCTTGAAACTCTCATGGAGCCCCTAAAACTGTTTCATTCAACTTTTACTTGTCTTCCCAGCACTTCTTTCTCTCTATCTCCTTTTCCATCAATCAATCTAAAGTAGCAGAGTGTTTAAATCTTTATTTGGACCAACACTTTCAAGATGTAAAATATAATAGTATAGTAGCAGTGAATTGCTCTCTTTTGCAGTGATTCTTATTTGGGCGCCAAATATAGACTGGTTATTCTATCTCCCCTAGGATGTATGATCATGATTGAGATTCTTTGGGTAATGGAAATCTCAGGAGTTTGGAATCAGTCACACTCAAAAAGGAATTCTGAATACTCAAATAAATCATATCCATAACATTATCCATAACCCTATCCAAATAAATAATAAGTGTCACAATTATTAAAAGGCTGTGGCATATGTATACTGCAAAATAGCTTTCTGCCCCATTCTCATGACTACTGATCTCAGCCCCTTGAGACCAGACTATGGGTGAATTACAACTATAGTTCTTAGAGAAACAATATCACATTTTTTTTTAAATATTCTTATTTATTTCTAGGAGAGAGAGAGAGACAGCGTGAGCAGGGGAGGGTCAGAGAGAGAGGGAGTCACAGACTCTGAAACAGGCTCCAGGCTCTGAGCTGGCAGTCAGCACAGAGCCCGATGCGGGGCTCGAACCCACGAACCGCGAGATCATGACCTAAGCGAAAGTCGGACGCTTAACCGACTAAGCCACCCAGGCGCCCCAAAACAATATCACATTTAGAAAGAATAAAATGCTAATTCTGCATGTCTTCAGATAAAATATACCTGTGTATTGGACCTGCATTTAATTTTTTTACATTTCCTAACTAAATCTTTTATTCAGACTTTAAATTTAACCAGCCTTTGTTCTCTTTTCCTTTTTAGAAACACATCACTTTTAATCCTCTTTTCCATGTTCATATTTTATTAAGTATGAGTGAATATATGTTCCTTTGTAGAAGACAACAAGCCTCTCATTTTCCTAGTTTATTTGGTCATATTCTCTGAAATCTTCCCCCACAAGCAGGCTAAGCAACATTATGACAAATGTGATGTTTGCCACCATAACCTTTGCTCTCCCTGTGCAACCACCTAAACTCCCATCCCTCTTGATTTGCTTGACTTTCCAAGGTGTACTGGCCTGTGCCAGTGACTGTGATTGTGTACTAGTGTAAGCTCTGACTTTCTCTTTTGTAATGCAAGTGCCTATACAATAAACACATTTCCAGCCACAGGACTGAATAAAGAAGCACCCCACCCCATCCTTGCTTTTATCCTCTTCTGGAACTTTAAATTTCTGCTTTTATGTTTTTAATTTGCCAATAAAGAGGGAACCTGAGAGTGTCACAAAATATGTGTAGAAGGCTGTAAACTGCAATTCTCTTGGACTTGGTCTTCCTAAATAAAGATATCACTTTGGACACTAAATTAGAGCACATGCATGTAATTCTTTGTCAGGACCTGCTTCCACTCAGCTGTTGTAAAATCTGAGACAAGCTATTTTGATCAATCTAGTCCATCCAGTATTTCCTATTTGCTACCATCAGAGTTAGGATCTGTATCATAAAACTCATTTAATTTATACAAAAATTTTCACTGTAATTATATATGTATGTTTTATCTTCCAGAAATAACTGGGTTATTCATTGTGTGTCTGAATTAGAGTTGTCAGGGAGGCTTTCATAGTATAGATTCCTGAACTCAGAAAGACCTAAAGAAATGTAGGCAGGTTGTGGACATATGGGGATTAGGTTCCAATGGAGAAATTAAAAATTATAATATTATCATTATGGTGATCAAGAATTTCACATGTATGCTGATGTCTGTGCTCCACCCAGACATTTAAGGAAGTTTGTTGCCCAACCTCATCACTTATGTCTACAACTTCCTTCCAATCAGTACTGTCCTTTACACCATATATAGTCACATTATTTATATATTTACATTATAATTTGAGATATACATGAAGGATGAATACATTATTAACCGCCTTCTCTTCTGTATGAGTCTTATTTTGTTGGTATTATCTATGACCCTTATGTATTTTCTTCAACAAGAGGAAAAGACTGTTTATGGAGCAATAACTGCTTCTCGTCCTCAATTAGCAATAATTACTTATAATGATAGCTATGAAAATATGTCCTACCTGAAAACCCAGTCTCTAGGGT
>NW_024083069.1:2284-39995 GCF_003009895.1 Hyaena hyaena | reverse complement strand
CTGATGGATGACCTAGCTTACCTAGAGACCAGACGGTGCTGAGCTGTACTGGGCTGATGTGGACCAGCGACATCAGCTGGAAAACTTTAGAAATGCAAGTTCTCAGGCCCCCACTCCATACCTACTGAATGGGTAATCCTGGTGCTGGGCCTGCAATCCTACTGTTGCAAGCCTATCCAGGTGATACTGAATCTCAGTAACGGTTGAGAACCACGCATTTCAAGCAGTGAATGAGGGAAAGGAAACCTCAAGCTTCTTCTGTGGTAGGAGCAGCCTTAACTCCCTGATGTGAGGATGTTTCCGGTAGACAGTAAGGACTGAGCTGGGGATGAGACTGGACTTCTTAAGGGCCTGGGACACAGAGAAAGGCCTCCTAGAGCGACAAACTTTGGGTGGTAGCATTTCATAATAATGGACAAGGGAACAGCTGATTCCAGAAGGGTAGAAACGTTATGACACTATGTATATGAATTTTAAAACATGCAAAACAAACATGCTTATTATGTATATGTGTATATATATCGTAAAAAGCATGCATTGGAGCAATGCATGCATATGTAGCATGCAGAGAGGCACGTAATGGAATGAAAAGGAGCTTTTTAAGATAGTGTTTATGGATCGTGTAGAGGGAGAGAGGAGAATTCAAATGGGGAGGGGCCGTCTTAGTTTTCTCCTTCTTTTGTAACAAATTACACAAAGCGGGGGGCTTCAAACAGAAACCTATACCCTCACACCCTGGGCGCTGATTCTGGCAGTTCTCTAGTTCTGAAGTTCTGATTTCAGGTGAAATCAGAATGAGGACCCAGGCACACTTCCTTTGAAGGTCCAGGAGAGAATACCCCTTGCCTCTTGCAGATTCTGGTGACTCCTGGAATTCCTTGGCTTGTGGCACCATGACTCCAATCTCTGCCTCCGTTTTCATATGACTCTCCCTGTGTGTCTGCAACTCCATCCCGCCTCTCCTTTCTCTTACACTCACATTAACCACTGGGTTCAGTCTCACCCTTAACCCAAGATGATCTCATCATTTGCGTCCCTTCTTCTACTTATATTTGCAAAGACCCCCCTTTACAAGGGCCGGATGTTAGGACTTGGAATTCTCTTTTTGGAAAGAAAAGTAGTTTAACCCACTGCAGGTACACGGCGGGATTCAACTGTATTTGTAATGTATTTCTTAAGTGGGGTTGTGGGTAAATGGGTGCAGTGTTGTCTGTACCATAAACTGCGTACATCTGAAATATTTCCTAATAAAAATGAAAATGAAATAAAAGAGGAAATGGAGAAAATGGGCCTCTTATCTGGAAGCTGCTTAAGGAAAATGAAGTCTTAGGTTACCTGAGTGGAAGATCAGAGAAAGGCCAGAGGTTTGATGGTAGAAGATCTTGTTCCTACATTTAGGTAAAGCTGGCTAGGCGCTGGTATTTTCCATCAATATCTCTTTCTTTCATATTCTGTGGTAGCACATCTCATGTTCTAACTAATATTGCAATCATTTATATATGTGTATTTACTTCTCCACCCCTCTTGACCGTCTTCGTATGGATTGTGAAATCCGGGATAACTGCAAACGTAGAAGGTTTGTTTTTTACTTGAGAGAGCGCTCGAGTTGGGGAGAGGGACAAAGCGATAGACGTAGAATCTTTTTTTTAAAAAAGCATATTTATTTATTTTGGGGAGAGCACAAGCAGGGGAGGGCCAGAGAGGATCCTATGTGGGCTCTGCACTGAGAAGTAGACAGCAGCGATTCCCACGGGGGGCCCAAAAACTCACAGACAGCGAGATCATGACCTGAGCCGAAGTCGGACACTCGACCAACTGAGCCACGCAGGTGCCCCGAGGAGAGAGGGGCAATCTTAAGGAGGCCCCACACTCAGCATTGGAGCCCGATGCTGGGCTCAACCCTACGAACCTGGGATCATGACCTGAGCCGAAATCAAGTGTCGGACACTCAATGTACTGAGCCACTCGGGTACACCAACAAACTTAGAAGGTTTTATTCTTCCTTCACCAAATATCAAGCACTCTGTTCTCCACCTTCATAGGTGCTCAATTAATGGTTTTTAAAGTGAAGTCAATATAATGCATCCAAGAACTTTCCTTTTCACCAGTGCTGGCAGTTTGACATGTATTATCATGTAGTACACCTTATGACTAGAACTACATGGTGAGAGAATGCACGGTGCTCTTTCTCAGCACTATGTAATTGGAAAGGGTGGGGCAGTTAGACAACCATCCATGTAGTGCAATTTGAAGGCCCTCATTTTGTTTCTGATTGGTCAGTTCCTGGTGTACCAGCTATTAAGCACATCCTTTTTCTCAGACCCTATCAAGAGAGGCCCGTCTCCTGAACTTCATGCTTTGAAGACTCCCTTTGTTTCTCTTCCCAGTGTGTTCTTCCCACGAGGCTGAGTGCCCAGTCTTGAAGCCAGAGGATTATATTCACACTCAGTGCCCTAGCCTCCTCCATATCATCCTTGAGATACCTGGGACACCGGGACTCCCCCTCCAGACGGACCCAAGCCCGCTGCCAGCACCAGCATGCCCTTTGTTGGGGCTGTCCTTTTGTGGCCTGACAGCATTGTTGGGGTATGTACTTCCAGGCGGCTATGGCAGGAGCAGGGCAGTACATGAGGAACAGTCGATGTTCAAGGTTGGCCCAGGTTGTCCACAGACACACAAATAAGTCCTCAACGGTGGGGGATAAAACTCGGAGTAGGAAGAAAAGGCAGACTGGTGAATGAATGCCGGAGGCTTAGTCTAGGGCCGTGGGCCTGGAAGGTTGGTCGTGGTTCCTCCCACACTGAAGGCTCAAAAGGTAAAGCCGTCTATGAATTCAAAACCCAAACCAGACCTTTCAGGCCATTATGAAAGTATGTTTATCATGGAAGGAGATGCAACATGTTTGAACAGTTTATTGGTTGAATGAAACATTTCAAATACTTAGGAATATGGCAGGTAAGACCACATGTGAAGTATTGCCTCCAACCTTGCAAATTTTATAAATATTATAGGTGGGTCACATCAAACATTTGGTTTTCTTTATCCCTCAAGAGCCATCAGGCCCTCTCACTGCTGTTTTGCACTGTTTCTATGTAACCACATGACTGTGTCAGAGGCAACAGACTACCTCCTGGCTGTGTGCTTATCCACTGTCCTTGTACTAGTTGTGCTGTTTTCCATTTGTTTCTTCCCTTATAATACAGTAAAGTATGACAAATTCTTAAAACATATAGCTCAACTAAACGTTCCTGCCCATTATTATTATTATTTTAAATTTTTAATGTTTATCTTTAAGAGGAGAGACAGAGCTCGGGTGAGAGAGGGCCAGAGAAAGAGAGAAAGAGGTAGACACAGAATCCAAAGCAAGCTCTAGGCTCCCAGCTGTCACCACAGAGCCCGATGCAGGACCCGATCCTATCATGACCTTGAGATCATGACCTGAGCTGAAGTCAGACCCTTAACTGATGAGCCACCCAGGGCCTCCGTTCCTGCCCATTCCTAGCAAATGGACTACAGGGGCTCTCTGCTGCCATACTATGGCTATTACAGTATGGTATCTAACAGACATTGAAATCTATTCCATTTCATTCATCATCCATTCCATTGCATTTATCAAATGCAGTGCTATCCCTTTCTGAGTGGCAGATTCTAGCCACATACTGGTAGTTCTTGAATCCAAGATCCTCCACATTTTGGGATAATTGGACCCTTACACACTGACAAAGTATCGCTGCTCATAGTGAAAGCAATCTAACAGTGCATGAGTGGACATAGCATTCAATGTCCACTTCATGCTGTCTTACATGCTCACAATCTAGCATTGTGAGATGGAATGGGCTTTTAAGAAAATGACTAATGAAGATTGCTAGAAGGTCCACTTCTAACATAATAGCTTGAGGAACTCTATGAATCTGCTCCCCAATGAAACTGGTAAAACTTAAAAAAAAAATCAAACTATTTGGGATGCCCGGGTCGTGCTGTTGGTTAAGTGTTTGACTCTTAAGCTAAGCTCAGGCCATGATCTCACAGTTTGTGAGTTTGTGCCCCATATCAGGCTCTGCACTGATGGCATGGAACCTTCTTGGGACTTTGTCTCTCCCCCTCTCTACTGCTCTCCAGTTTGTGCTCTCTCTCCCTATCTCAAAATAAGTATATAAATTTAAACTATCTAACTCACCTAGAAGTGGTCCTAAGGGCATACAGAAGGTAAAGAAACATTTATTGAATAAAATCTACTCAAACTTGATAAGAGCAGTGGGGCACTAGGGTGGCTCAGTCAGTTAAACATCCAATTCTTGGTTTCAGATCAGGTTACAATCCCATGGTCTGTGGGTCTAAGTCCCACATTTGGCTCCATGCTGACAGCAAGGAGCCTGCTTGGGATTCTCTCTCACTCTCCCTCTTTCTCTCCCACTCCTTTGCTTGCTCAAGCACATGTGTGTGCTCTCTCATTCTCTAAAAATAAATAAACATACAAAAATTGATAAGGACAGTGAGACATTTGAGCCTAGAGGTATACCCTCTCTTTAGCTGTGAAAGGCCTGAAAGGATAAAAAATCTGCAACCAAGAATACCTTATCCAGGAATTCTATGAACCAGATTAGAAGGAGAGAAAAGGAATTTTCCAGACACAAAAATTAAAGTAATATTTGACCACTAAAGTAGCCTTTCAAGTAATGCTAAAGTGGCCTCTTTGGGTGGAAATGAAAGACCATAATAAGAGTATGAAAAGTAGGAAGCCAAAAAAAACAGGAAAATAAGTGTATCTGTAAAAATTAGGCAAGGGACTTATAAAATTAAAGAATGTAAAGTATGACACCATATACCTAAAATGATGGGGGGAGGTTCAAACTGAAACGACTACCAGCTTAATATAGACTGCTACATGCAGAATGGTTTTCATAAAAATCTAATGGTAACCACAAATCAAAACCAGTAATAGACATACAAAAAAATAAAGAGAAAAAATTCCAAGTTTATCACTAAGGAAAGCCACCTAATCATGATAGAAGAGAAAAAGAGAAGAATAAAAAAAAGAACAACTACAAAAACAACCACAAAACAAATAACAAAATGACAATAAATACATACCTATCATAATTACTTGGAATGTAAATGGATTAAACACTCCAATCAAAAGACACAGAGTGATAGAAAGGAAAAAAACAAGACACATGTATATATGTTGCCTACAAGAGGCTCATTTCAGACCTAAAGACAGATGCAGATTGAGCACTGAAGGATTGAGAAGCATTTATCATGCTAATGAATGTGAATAGAAAGCTGGAACAGCAATAGGTATATCAGACAAAATAGACTTTTGAAAAGATTTATTCATTTATGTTTTGGGAGAAAGTGTGATTGAGAAAGAGGAGCATAAGGAGAGAGAGAGAAGGAGAGAGAGAGAGAGAGAGAGAGAGAAAGAGAATCTTAAGCAGGCTCCAGGCTGTGTGGGGCCCAAAGCAGGGCTTGATTTCATGACCTTGGGATCATGACCTCAGCTGAAATAGAGTCGGACACTTACCCAATGGAGCCACCTAAGCACCCCAACAATATAGACTTTAAAACAAAGACTATAACAAAAGACAAAGAAGGACACTATATAAATACAAACAAAACCCTCCAGTAAGAAGATATAACAATTGTAAATATTTATGCACCAAACATGAAGGCATCCAAATACATTAAGCCGTTAATAACAAACATAGAGGGATTAATATATAGTAATACATTAATAATAGGGTAATTTAACACTCCACTTACATTGATGGACAAATCATCCACACAGAGATCAACAAGGAATTGTTGGATTTGAATGATGCCTTGGAGTAAATGGATCTAATAGGGATTCAGAATATTCTACCTTAAAACAGCAGAATACACATTCTTTTCAAGCACTAATGGAACATTCTCCAGAATAGATCATGTATTAGGCCACAATAAAGTCTCAACAAATTCACAAAGATCAAAGTCAAAAGAGGCATCTTTTCTGGCCAAAAGAAAAAATCTGGAAAGAGCACAAATACATGGACGTTACATAACATGCCACTAAACAATGAATGGATCAACCAGTAAATCAAAGAGAAAATTTAAAAATGCATAGAAATAAATGAAAATGAAAACAATATTGTCCAAAATTTGGGAGATGAAGCAAAAGCTTTCCTACAGGAGAATTTTAGAGTAATAAAGGCCTAATGTAATACCCAAGAAAAATCTCAAATAAACAACCTACTTATGATCACCTACTTCTCAATCAGAGGATTTTGCAACTCTTGATCTCAGGGTCATGAGCCCCATGTTGTGTGTAGAGATTACTAAAAATGAATGAATGAATGAGTGAATGAATGAATGGACGAACAAACTTATGAAAAATGAAAGAAAACAAAAGTAAAAAAATCAACCAAAACTTACGTCTAAAAGAGTGAGAAAAAAAAGAACAAACGAAACTGAAAAACAACAGAATTAAAGAAATAATAAAGATTATAGCAGAAATAAATGCTATAAAAAATAAATAACATGACAAAAGAGATTGACGAAACTGGATCTGGCTCTTTGAAAAGATCAATAAAATTGATAAACTTTTAAGCAGAATCATCAAAACAGAAGGGAGAGGATTCAAATGATCAAAATCAGAAGGGGAAAATGAGAGATAACAACTGACACCGCAGAAGTACAAAGGATTGCAAGAGAATATTATGAAAAATTATATGGCAGATTTGGACAATCCAGAAGAAATTGATAAATTTCTAGGAACATGACCACCCAAAACTGAAGCAGAAACTAATATAAATTTTGAAAAGACCTGGTGTTATATGTAAACCAACTTGAAAATAAACTTTTTCAGAAAAAAAAAAATTGAAAAGACCAATTCCCAGCAAGGATATTGAAACACTAATCAAAAAACTCCCTCCAAAAAAATCCAGGTCCAGATGACTTCACAGGTGAATTCTACTGAACAATTACACGGGTACCTGGGTGGCTTAGTCAGTTGAGCGTCCAACTTTAGTTCAGGTCATGATCTCACGATTCGTGGGTTGGAGCCCTGTGTCAGGCTTGGTGCTGACAGCTAACTCCGAGCCTGGAGCCAATTTTGGATGCGGTGTCTCTCTCTCTCTCTCTCTGACCCTCCCCTGTTCACGCTGTCTCTCTCTCTCAGAAATAAGTAAAACGAGAGATGCCTGCCTGGTGACCAAAAAGATTCTCGTGGTTCTCTCATTTCTCCCTCGCTGACACCGTCCATTCTTCAAGGACCGCTGGACCCAGACAGAGTCTGCCTCCAACATACAAGCACTTAACTGGCCCAGTCGTGATCTACATGAGCTGAAGGAGTGACTCGCTATTCCTGAGTCTATGCCATATATACAGGAGGGCTGCTATAAGAAACAAGCCAAATTGGGGCGCCTGGGTGGCTTAGTTAGTTAAGCGTCCGACTTTCACTTAGGTCATGATCTCGCGGTTTGTGGGTTCGAGCCCCACGTCGGGCTCTGTGCTGACAGCCAGCTCAGAGCCTGGAGCCTGTTTCAGATTCTGTGACTTCCTCTCTCTCTGACCCTCCCCTGCTCACGCTGTCTCTCTCTCTCTCTCTCCTAGAAATAAATAAAATATTTTTTAAAAATTAAAAAAAAAAAAGAAAGAAACAAGCCAAATTACACATGGTGGAGAGTTCCAAATACCACTATGAATAGGGAAACAAAATAACCAAACGCTCAACAAGAGAAACCAAGAGATACCATTCAAAGAACACTTCCTGAACAGACAGGCCCTGAACAGTCGAAGAGACCTCTCTAATACAGCACACTCTCAGGGGCAGAGTGTACAACAAGCTTTTAAAATTAACAAGAGATAGAAAGCTAACAAAAATGACGAAACGGAAGAACTCTCCTCTAAATAAATTCCAGGAAGAACTGGCAGCTAAAGAACAGATCAAAACAGATATAAGCAACATAACTAAACAAGAATTTAGAACAATAATCATACAATTAATCGCTGGGCTTGAAAAAAGCATGGAGGACATCAGAGAAAATATGGCTACAAACACTATGGAGCTTAAAATTATTTATGATGAATTTAAAAATGATATAAATGAGATACACAATAAACTGGAGGCGTCCAATGCACGGATTGAAGAAGCAGAAAGGAGAATAAGTGATTTAGAAGACACCATTATAGAAAAAGAAGAAACTGAGAAAAAGAGAGATAAACTGATCCAGAAACATGAAAGAAGAGTTTGAGAGCTCAGCGATACAATCAAATGGAACGATATCCGTATCATAAGAATTCATGAAGAGGAAGAGAGAGGGAAAGATGCTGAAGGAGTCCTGGAACAAATTACAGCAGAGAGCTTCCCCAACATGGAGAGGGAAGTATATGTTGAAATTCAAGAGTCACAGAGAGCTCCCCTCAGACATAAGTTTAATCGATCTTCTGCATGTCATATCATAATGAAACTAGCAAAATATAAGCACAAAGAGAGAATTCTGAAAGCAGCGAGGGAGAAAACGGCTCTAACATACAAAGGGAAACCTATCAGAGTGGTGACAGACCTATCTACTGAAACTTGGCAGGCCAGAAAGGAATGGCAGGAAATCTTCAATGTGATGAGCAGAAAAAAAATATGCAGCCAAGAATCCTCTATCCAGCAAGCCTGTCATTCAGAATAGAAGGAGAGATAAAAGTCTTTCCAAATAAACAAAAATTGAAAGAATTTGTCACCACTAAACCAGCCCTATAAGAAATCCTGAGGGAGACTCTCTGAGGGAAATGTTGCAAGGAACGCAAGATGCTAGAGACACCACCACAAGCATGAATGCCACAAATGACACGATGACTCTAAACCCATATATTTTAATAATAACACTGAATATAAATGGGCTGAATGCTCCAATCAAAAGACACAGGGTAGTAGAATGGATAAAAAAACAAAATCCATCTATTTGCTGTCTACAAGAAACTCATTTTAGAGTGGAAGTCACCTTCAGATTAAAAGTAAGGAGATGGAGAAATATATATCATGCTACTGGAAGTCAAAAGAAAGCTGGAGTAGCTACACTTATATCAGACAAACTGGACTTTAAAATGAGGACAGTAACAAGGGATGAAGAAGGGCATTATATAATAATTACAGGGTCTATCCATCATGAAGACATAATAATTATAAATGTCTACGCACCGAATATGGAAGCACCTAAATATTTAAAACAATTAATCACAAACAGAAACAATCTTATGGATAAGAATGTGCTAATAGCAGGGACGTTAATACTCCACTTATAGAAATGTATAGATGAACTAGACAGAAAATCACTAAACAAACAATGGACTTGAATAACACATTGGACAGGTATACTTAGAACTCTACACCCTGTGGCCATGGAATTCACTTTCTTCTCAAGTGCGCATAGCACATTCTCCAAAATAGACCACATACTGGGACATAAAGCAGCCCTCAATAAATATAAAATAATTGAGATCATACCATGCACACTTTCAGATCACAATGCTATGAAACTTGAAATCAATCACAAGAAGAAGTCTGGTAAACCTCCAAAAACATGGAGGTTAAAGAACACCCACTAAAGAACGAATGGGCCAATCAGGCAATTAGAGAAGAAATTACAAAATATATGGAAACTAATGAAAACGAAAATACAACAATCCAAACTGTATGGGATGCGGCCAAGGCAGTCCTAAGAGGAAAGTACACTGCACTCCAGGCCTATTTCACAAAATAGAAAAAGTGCAAGTGCACAATCAAACAGCTCACCTAAAGGAACTAGAGGGACAGCAACAAGAGCACCCCAATCCAGTAGGAGAAGAGAAATAGTAAAAATCAGAGCAGAAATAAACAACATAGAAAGCAAAGAAACAGTTGAACAGATCAATGAAACCAAGAGTTGGATTTTTGAAAAAATAAACAAAATTGACAAACCTCTAGCCAGGCTTCTCAAAAAGAAAAGAGAGAGCACTCAAATAGACAAAATCATAAATGAAGATGGACTTATTACAATCAACCCCTCAGAAATAAAAGCAAATATCAGGAAATACTATGAAAAATTATATGCCAACAAATTGGACAACTTAGAAGAAATGGACAAATTCCTAAACACACACTCACTACCAAAATTCACATGGGAAGAGATAGAAAAACTGAACAGAACCATAACTAGTGATGAAATCTAATCAGTTATCAAAAAATCTCCCAACAAAGAAGAGCCCTGGGCCAGATGGCTTCCTGGGGAACTCTACCAGACATTTAAAACAGAATTAACACCCATTCTTCTCAAGCCATTCAAAAAAATAGGAATCGAAGGAAAACTTCCAGACTCATTTTAGGAAGCCATCATCACTTAGATTCCCAAGCCAGACAGAGACCCAGCAAAGAAAGAGAACTACAGGTCAATATCCTTGATGAATACAGTTGCAAAAATCCTCAACAAGATACTTGTAAATCGAATCCAATGGCACATAAAAAGAATCATCCACCAAGATCAAGTGGGATTCATTCCTGGGTTACAGGGCTGGTTGAATATTCACAAATCAATCAATGTGATACATCCCATCAACAAAAGATAAAAACTATATGATCCTGTCAATAGATGCAGAAAAAACATTTGACAAAATACAGCATCCCTTCTTAATAAAGACTCTAGAGAAAGTCGGGATGGAAGGAACCTATCTAAACATCATCAAAGCCATCTATGAGAAGCCTACATCATCCTCAACAGGGAAAAACTGAGAGCTTTCCCTCTGAAATCAGGAACATGACAGGGATGTCCACTCTCATCACTGTTGTTTAACATAGTACTGGAAGTCCTAGCATCAGCCATCAAACAACAAAAGGAACTAAAAGGCATCAGAATTGGCAAAGAAGAAGTCAAACTTTCACTTTTTGCAGACGACATGATACTCTACCTAGAAAACCTGACAGACTCCATCAGAAGCCTACTAGAACTGATCCAAGAAATCAGCAAAGTTGCAGGGTACAAAATCAACGTACAGAAATCGGTTGCATTCTTATACTCCATTAATGAAGCAACAGAAAGAGAAATCAAGAAGTTGACTCTATTCACAATTGTACAATAAACCATAAAATACTTAGGAAAAAACCTAACCAAGGATATAAGAGATTTGTATGATGAAAACTATAGAAATCTTATGAAGGAAATTGAAGAAGATACAAATAAATGGAAAAACATTCCATTCTCATGGATTGGCAGAATAAATATAGTTAAAATGTCATTATTACTCAAAGCAATCTACACATTCAATGCAATCCCAATCAAAATGGCACCAGCATACTTCTCAAAACTAGAACAAACTGTCCTAAAATTTGTATGGAACCACAAAAGACCCCGAATAGCCAAAGTAATATTGAAGAAGCAAACCAAAACGGGAGGCATCACCATCCCAGACTTTAGCCTCTACTACAAAGCTGTACTCCTCAAGACAGTATGGTATTGGCACAAAAACAGACACATAGACCAATGGAATAGAGTAGAGAACTCAGATTTGGACCCAACAGAGTACAGCCAACTAATCTTTGACAAAACAAGAAAGAGGATCCAATGGGAAAAAGACAGCCTCTTTAACAGATGGTGCTGGGAGAACTGGACAGCAACGTGCAGAAGAATGAAACTAGATCACTTTCTTACACCATACACAAAAATAAACTCAAAATGGATGAAGGACCTGAATGTGAGACAGGAAACCATCTAAACCCTAGAGGATAATGCAGGAAACAATCTTCTTGACCTCAATCGCAGCAATTTCTTACTCGACACATCCTCAAAGGTAAGGGAATCAAGAGCAAAAATGAACTATTGGGACCTCATCAAGATTAAAAGCTTTTGCACGGTAAAGGAAACAATCCACAAAACTAGTAGGCAACTGGTGGAATGGGAAAAGATAGTTGCAAATGACATATTGGATAGAGGGCTAGTATCCAAAATCTATAAGGTACTCACCAAACTCCACACAAGAAAAACAAATAATCCATTGAAGAAATGGGCAAAAGACATGAACAGATACTTCTCCAAAGAGGACATCTAAATGGCCAACAGACACATGAAACGATGCTCAGCATCACTTACCATTAGGGAAATACAGATCAAAACCATACAGATATACCACCTCACGCCAGTCAGAGTCGCTAAAATGAGCAAATCAGAGGACTCTAGATGCTGGTGAGGATGTGGAGAAATGGGCACCCTCCTACACTGTTGGTGGAAATGGAAACTGGTGCAGCCCCTCTGGAAAACAGTGTGGAGATTCTTCAAAAAATTAATAGAACTCCCCTATAACCCAGCAGTAGCACTGCTAGGAATTTACTCAAGGGATACAGGAGTGCTGATGCATAGGGGCACATGTACCCCAATATTCACAGCAGCACTCTCAACAATAGCCAAATCATGGAAAGAGCCTAAATGGCCATCAACTGAGAAATGGATCAAGAAGATGTGGTTTATCTCTACAATGGAATACTACATGGCACTGAGAAAGAAGGAAATCTGGCCATTTTTAGCCACATAGATGAAACTCAAGGGTGTTATGCAGAGCAAAATAAGTCAAGCAGAGAAAGACAGATACCATATGTTTTCACTTATAAGTGGAGTAGGAGAAACTTAACAGAGGGCCATGGGGGAGGAGGAGAGGAAAAAATAGTTAGAGAGAGGGAGGGAGGGAAACCATGAGAGACTCTCGAATACTGAGAACAATCTGAGAGTCGATGGGTGTGGGGTAGAGAGGAAGGGAGTTGATGGGCATGCAGGATGGCACTTGTTGGGATGAAGATTCAGTGTTATATGGAAACCATCTTGACAATAGCTATGAAAGAAAAATAAATAAGTTGTGGTATATATTTGCAATGAAATAATATTCAACCATAATAAATAATGATACCTTTTATTTGCACCAACATAGTTTGATCTAGAGACATAATGCTAAAGAAATAAGTCAGTCAGGCAAAGACAAATATGATATGATTGCACTCATCTGTGCTATTTAAGAAACAAAAGAAAAGAACAAAGGAAATAAAAGAGATAAACCAAAAAACAGACCTTTTACTATAGAGAAAAAATTGGTGATTACCAGGGGAGAGGTGGGAGGGAGGATGAGTGCAATAGGGAAACGGGATTAAGGAGTGAACTTTCCTTTTTAAATTTTTTAAAATGTTTTTTTATTTTGAGAAAGAGAGAGATAGACACAGTGTGAGTGGGAGAGGGGCAGAGAGAGAGGGAGACACAAAATCTGACGCGGGACTCTAACTCATGAATCATCAATTCAATACGTGAGCAGAAGCCAGACACTTAACTGACTGAGCCACCCATGAGCACCAGGAGTGCACTTATCTTGATGAGCATGTAGTAATATATAGAATTGTTCAATCACTATATTTATGCACCGGAAATTAATTTAACACTGTATGTTAACTATACTGGAATTTAAATCAAAGGTATGTGTGTTCTTTGAGGCCTGACCATAGGTGATTACAAAGGCTTTATAGGCAGACCTCAGAAGAGAAATCTCTCCCCAAACCATACCTGTACAATTGAACTGAAGTCTCTAATTTTTTTAAATGTTTTATTTATTTCTAGGAGAGAGAGAGAGATACAGCGTGAGCAGGAGAGGGTCAGAGAGAGAGGGAGTCACAGACTCCGAAACAGTCTCCAGGCTCTGAGCTGGCAGTCAGCACAGAGCCCGACGTTGGGCTCAAACCCACGAAGCGCGAGATCGTGACCTAAGCGAAAGTCGGACGCTTAACCGACTAAGCCACCCAGGCGCCCCTGAACTGAAGTCTCTAAAGGGAGTTGCTGTCAATGCTCTTACACATCTCTGCTCTTACTCAGATCTTCATTCCTAGCCCAGGTGCCTCCATTTGCTTTGGCAGACTTTCCTCAGGTACCTCTTCTGAAATCTCCTTAGTGGTTATGGAGAGGGAAGGAAGCATGAAGACTTCTTCTTCTTTCTATTATCAGTACTCATTACACTCAGCCCTTTCCCTTTCACTATTCCTGAGATTTTGTATCCACAAAACTGCAGGAGCATTTTTTTCTGGGGTCCCTCCACAGTGACACAATCCTCACTTCTGTGTTCATCAATCTGACCCAATACTGGTGCTGATCCACGGGCAAGAATGGAACAGAGAGGAGTCTGCACTCTCTCCAGTTTAGTTTTTTGTTTTTTGGTTTTTGTTTTTTTGTTTATTTTTTTAATGGCAGTAAGTGATTTAAGGCTTCCTTTCATTTTGGCTTGTTGTATAAAGCATCTACTCTGACACTTGGCAGATCAGCTTTCTCTTCAGGTCAACTGAGCTCCTGACAAATTCATGTAGTGAACCAGGCAATTAACCACAGCGCCATTCTAGAGAAGAAATAAGCCCGCAGATCCCATGAGGTGCCTTTGGAAAATATTCACAGAATCTGCAGGACGTATCAGAAGGGTGATAGTAGATAATTTCCAGAGTCTGAATGTCCCATGGGGCGCTTTGTCAGCCATGCCTATGGGTCTTGAGGAGTGCTAGAGGAAGTCATGCAGCATTAGTAGAAGGTGTTAGCAGATTTTTAATATAAACTTTTCAGTTCTGCAGGAGACCTCTTTAGTCTCTGAATTTCCAGCCTATCTTGCCTGGCTGTCAGATACGTGATAAGCCACTGTTTAAGGCTTTCCAATGATTGCACTAGAGAGGGGGTGGGGGACTCTCACACAGCTGAGCAACTCTATGTTGAAGTTGTTAAAACTTCAAGATAGAGAACAGTGTAGTACCCTTAAAGATTGCTTTGTCCAGCAGCCCTGAAGAGACCTTAGAAACTTACTTATATTCCTACAGATGTAATCTGACTAAAGTTAATACAGGGAGAGAGGCATAAGTGGAGTGTGTCACTTCAAACCCCCTGCTTCACAGTGTCTGTATAGCAGCCGTTGCCAGGATAATAATGCAAAAAGCAGCAGCAAAAACAGCTGCAGGCTTCTGTTGTTGCCCCCCTTCAGAAAAGCCTAAGCTCTGCTTAAACAGACCTACTCGGCATGTCCCCATGAATCTCAGCTAGGAAATTCCTGCCCATCCAAGCCAGTTGCTTCACCCACCCTCTGCTACTTTTCCCTCTCCCTCTCCAGAAAACTTTAGGCCAAATGCAGTGAGGTTGCCCTACTAGGGCCTGTGACTAATTTTGGTCCTGTTCCCTTCACCTTGTGAGCTTCCGGACAGATTGAAAGGCCTAGCACATTTTGTCTAGTCTTAACTCTCTTATTTCTTCTTCTTTTCTTACCATTTTTAAAGTTGAGGTCCATTTAACATATGACATTAAGTTAGTTTCACATGTGCAACATAATGATCAATATTTGCATACATTGTTGGGGCGCCTGGGTGGCTCAGTCGGTTGAATGTCCAACTTCGGCTCAGGTCATGATCTTGCGGTTCATAGATTCAAGCCTCGCATCAGGCTCTGTGCTGACAGCTAGCTCAGAGCTTGGAGCCTGCTTCGGATTCTGTGTCTCCCTCTCTCTCTGACCTTCCCCTGCTCATGCTGTCTCTCTCTCTCTAAGAAATAAATAAAACATTGAAAAATTAAAAAAAAATATTTGTATACATTGTGAAATGACCACAAGAAATTATTGAGACCTGACCATAGGGAATTGGCAAAGGCCGTATAGGTTTTCCTGTGATGAAAACTTTTAGGATTTATTTTTAGCAACTTTAAGATATGCAATATGATATTATTATCTATAGACACCATGATATGCATTACATCTCCATGCCTTATTTTTGCCTGGAATTTTGTACCTTTTGTCCCCTTTCAACCATTTCTTTTACCCCTACACTCTGCCACTGGCAACCAGCAATCTGTACCGTGTATCCACGAACTTTTTTGTTTCTTTGTTTTACTTCTGTGTTGTTTTTGTATTCCACATATAATTGAATCATACTGTCTTTGTCTGATTTATTTCGCTTAGCATAATGCCCTTGAGGTCTATTCATGATGTCACAAATGGCAAGATTTCCCTTTTTATGGCTGAATAATATTCCATTGTGTATATATACACCACATATTCCTTATTCTTCTCTCCGTTAATGATTACTCAGGTTATTTCCATATCTTAGCTATTGTAAATAATGCTGTAATGAACATGGGAGTGAATATATCTTTTTGAGTTAGTGTTTTCAGTTTCTTCAGATGAATGCCCTTAAGTGTAATTCCTGGATCATATGGTACTTCTCTTTAGTTTTTTGAGGAATGTGCATTCTTTCTTCCATAATGGCTTCACCAATTTACATTCCCATCAATAGTGAACAAAAGTTCCCTTTGCTCTACATCATTGCCAACACTTGCTATTTGTTGTCTTTTTGATAATAGCCATTCTGATTGGTGTGAGTTGATATGTCATTGTGGTTTGATTTAGCATTTCCCTGATTATTAGTGATATTGGGGACCTTTCATGTTCCTGTTGGCAAGCTCTATATCTTCTTTGGAAAAATGACTACTGAGGTAGCTGGGTGACTCAGTCAGTTAAGCATCCGACTTCGACTCAGGTCACGATCTCATGGTTCCTGGGTTTGAGGCGTGCATTGTGCTCTGTGCTGACAGCTCAAAGCCTGGAGCCTGCTTTCAATTCTGTGTTACCCTCTCTCTCTTCTCTTATCATTGTAATTTGATAAGAATTTCATTAAACTTGTATAAATACCTTTAGGTAGTATGAATATGTTAACAATGTTCATTCTTGGAATCCATGAGCATGGAATATCTTTTCATTTATTTGTATCTTCTTCCATTTCTTTTATCAATGTCTAATAGTGTATAGGTCTTTCATCTCCTTGGATAAGTTTAATTCCAGGTTGTTCATTATTTTTGGTGCAAGTATAAATGAAATTATTTTCTTAATTTCTATTTCTGATAGTTCATTATTTAGTGTATAGAAATGCAGCAGATTTTTGTATATTGATTTTTTATCCTACAAGTTTATTGAGTTCTCTTATTACTAATAAATTTTTAAATATTTTATTGTCAAGTTGGTTTCTATATAGCACCCAGTGCTCATCTCAACAAGTGCCTTCCTCCATGCCCATCACCCCCCTTCCCTTCTCCCCCACCCCCATCAGCCCTCAGTTTGTTCTCAGCATTTAAGAGTCTCTCATGGTTTGCCTCCCTCCTTCTCTCCAACTATTTTTCCCCTTCTTCTCCCCCATGGTCCCCCATTAAGTTCCTCTTAATCCTCCTATACATGCAAACATATGATATCTGTCCTTCTCTGCCTGACTCATTTCGCTCAGCATAACACTCTCAAGTTCCATCCGTGTTGCTACACATGGCCAGATTTCATTCTTCCTCATTGCCATGTAGTACTCCATTGTATAGATAAACCACATCTTCTTGATCCATTCGTCAGTTGATGAACATAGGCTCTAATAATTTATTGATGGAGTCTTTAGGGGTTTCTATATATATTATGTGATTTGCAAAGAGTGGCAGTTTTACTTCTTCATATCTATTTGGATGCCTTTTATTTCCTTTCTCTGCCCAATTTCTCTTGCAAGAGCTTCAACTACTATGATAAATAATAGTGGCCAGAGTCGGTGTATTTTTCTTATTCTTGAACTTAGAGGAGAAGCTTTCTGCCTCTCACCATTAAATTTGATGTTTGCTGTAGGCTTTTCATATATAACCTCTATTATCTTAAAGTATACTCCAGCTGAACCCACTTTGTTGAGAGTTTTTATCAAAAATGGATGTTGAATTTTGTTACATGCATTTTCTGCACATACTGAGATGTTCATATGATTTTTATGCTTCATTTTATTAGTGTGGTGTATCACATTGATAGATTTGTGCATGTTGAACTATCCTTGAATTCCTGGAATGAATCCCACTTGTTCATGTTCATAATCTTTTAAACTCTATTGTTCAATTCTGTTTGCTAATGTTTTGTTGAGGTTTTTTGCACTCACATTCATCAAGGATATTGGCCTATAATTTTCTTTTCTTGTGGTGTCCTTGTTTGGTTATGGCATTTGGGTAGTACTGGCCCCTTAAAATATGTTTGAAAGCATTTCTTCTTCTATTTTTGGAAAAGTGTGAGAATCATTTTTATTAATTCTTCTTTGAATGTTTGGTAGAATTTACCAAATTCTGGTTCTGGACTTTTGTTTTGGGGGACGTTTTAGTTTACTGATTCAATCTCTTTACTTGCAATCTGTCTATTCACATATTATTTTTTTATTGTTTAGTCTTGGTAGGTGGTATGTTTCTAGGAATTTGTCTGTATTTTTCTACATTGTCAAACTTGGTTATGTATAATTTTTCATGATAGTCCTCTATGATCCTTTGTGGTAACAATTGTAACATCTCCTCTTTCATTTATGATTTTACTTATTTGAGTCATCTCTCTTTTTCTCGTGGTGAATCTAGCTAAAGTTTTATCAATTTTATTTATCTTTCCAAAGAACCAGATCTTAGTTTCATCATTCTTTTGTCTTTTTACTTTCTATTTTGTTTATTTCTGCCCTGATCTTTGCTAATTTCTTCTACTTTGAACTTCATTTTTTTCTTCTTTTTCTATTTCTTGCGGTGTAAATTTAGGTGGTTTTAGGTTTTTCTTGTGTCTTGAGGTAACATTTATTTCTATGAACTTCCCTTTTAGAACTATTTGTGCTGCATCTCAAAAATGTTGGTATGTGTTCTTGCCATTTGCATTTGTTCCATGGTATTTTTTTTACTGCTTCTTTGATTTTTTTTATTTTCTACTTTCTCATATTTTCCATCTTTTTAGTGAAGTTCTCACTGTGTTCATTTTTCTCCTGAGTTCAGTGAGCATCTTTAAGATGATTACTTTGAACTCCTTTTCAAGTAAATTAATTATCTCCATTTCATTAAGGTTTTTTTTTTCTTGATGATCTATCTTGTTACTTCATTTGGAACATATTCCTATGTTTCTTCATTTTGCTTGACCCTCTATGTTAGCTTCTATGCATTCAATAAACAACTACCTCTCCCAATCTTGAAATAGTTTTTTTGTGTAGGAGATGAAGATTGTCATTCAAGATTGCCTTAGCAATTTTTTGTCTCTCAAACCTTTATGATTAACCAAGCAGTCTATTATAATTTTAACAGTTTACAGTAGCCAGGGGTGTACCAAGACCTGTTAGTGACCCAAAGTCAGAATCTAAATTCAGGCTTATTAGCAGACAGACCCATAGGCATAAGCTTTTAAAGTCTGCAAATATATACAATTGTGTAGGAACAGAAACATAAGCCCCACTGGCCACTAGAGTCAGGAAATCTGGAGGTGCCCCGTGGGTGGCAGTTGCAAAACTTGAGGCTCCAGACAAGTGTGTAAACTCTTTTCTGGAAGATACCAATGAGTTGTAGCAAGGCAGAGAGAGAGAACACAGATGGCATCATTGGCCTATGTTCCTTGAGAGCAGCTCTATAGACCTCCAGGTGTGAGCCAAACCTGAATCCTGTCCCCTACACCCAAAGCTCCAAGACAAATAGGCCTCTTTCACAAAAAGACTAGGAATGTGTTTCAGTCTGTTGTTTGTGCAGTCCCCTCTGGGTGGTAGCCTGCTAAGAATCATCTCTCTGATTGTTATTGTCCCATGGGACCCAAAAATACAAGCCTCCCAGGCCACCAGAGCTAGTTGATCAAGAGGCATCCCTGGGCCGCAGCCATAAAACATAGGTTTCCAGGGGTGCCTGGGTGGCTCAGTAGGTTAAGCATCCAACTCTTGGTTTTGGCTTAGGTCATGATCTCACGGTTTGTGAGTACAGTCCCCACATCGGGCTTGGTGCTGCCAGTGTGGAACCTGCTTGGGATTCTCTCTCACAAATTCTCCCTCTTTCTTTCTCTCTCTCAAGATAAATAACTGAACTTAAAAAATATGTTACCAAACATATCAACCAGGGCACTAGATTTGTGTAAGAGTTCTCCTGTGATGGTTACTGGTACTCTGTCCATGCAATGCCCTCAGGGTAGTAGACTGCCAAGAAATAACCTTGGGGTTGTTTCAGTCCCGTAGGACCCAGGAATGCAAACTACCTTGGCCTCTAGGGCTAGACCATCAACGGGATTTCCTTGGGTGGTACCTGCAAAAATTAGGGCACCAGATGCATGTAAAAGCTCCCTTCTGTGTGATACTGGTGCTCTAGAGTATAGGAGAGGGAGAGTGGGAAGATGGAACTAACTGGCTGCAATGAAGCAGAGAGGGAACATAAAGATGGTACCCACTGAAAAAAAAAAAAACAATGGGGGAGAAGGATGACACTCTCCCTAGAGCAAGGCAGTGGGAGAGTGCTAAGATGATACCCATCAGTCTCTGTCCCCAGAGAGTGTTCTGCAGACTCAGATATGTGTGCTAACTTAGATGTCTAGCCCTCTACACTTTACTGTATACATATGAGCCTCTTTCATTTAAGGTCTCAGTGCAACTGCCTCTGCGCTTGACCCTGGGATGGGTAGGCCCAAGCACACCAGCCTTTTAAGAAGTGTTTCTCAGTTCACTATAGTCTTGCGGGTCTTGTGAATGCTAGTTCCATTGGTTTTCAAAGCCAGATATTTTAGGAACTTTTCTCTCAGATTCAAGTCTTAAAAATTAGGGTGCTTGATGTGGGGTTAAAATCCTTCATTTCTCAGAGAGATGCTCTGAGTTTTAAGTTACCTCCCAATTTGTAGGTTGCCATGCTAGGAGTGGGATTTATGGTGAAATTGTGTTCCAGTCTCATCTTACCATTTCAATGTAGTTTTCTTCTCATTTGCCCAATGTATAGTTATTGCTCAGCCACCCATTCAGTTGTTTTCAGAGGAAATTCTTTCACGTGTAGCTGTAGACTCATGTAGTGTGTCTGTAGGAAGAAGTTAATTAAGGATATTCCTACATCACCACCTTGAACTGGAGCCTGACCTCTCAACTTTTAAATACAAACAAGACTAGCGCAGAAGCCAATGTTGCCCTGTACCCACTGGAAAGGGGCGTTTCTATACCAAAGTTAAAGTTTAATATGTAAACAAATTAAACTCCTTGGCCTTCTAGGTATTATTTCATAGATGATTGTCGTCCCCACAACCCACGGCACCAAGATGAGAGAAAAGTTGGTAATACGCTCTGGTTTGGAATCTGAAGCCATAACCATAAAGACCCTTGTCCAAGCTGGCCTATAGCTGGGTCTCTTAGGGCTTCCAAAAAAATCTCTATTTTAATGACCCCCAGTAATGAATGTTATTGATATATTATCTACATACACCCCTGCAAGTCTTGCCCTCAATCTCTGATGGGAATTGCTACAGTTAGTGTCATTTTAGTGAGACATGTGGAAGACCATAAACTTAAGCAACTCATGGGATATAGCTTGTGGCCTAGACATTTTCCAGGCCACTAGCAAGCCTCAGGCTGGCATTAAAAAAAAAAAAAAAAAAAAAAAACAAGCCCCCTTGTGAGGCAGAGACTTTAAATAAAAATCAGTTCTCCATAAAGCTTTTTATTACCCATGGGGACACTCACGAAAAAGGCACCTAATATTAATGACAGAAAACATAATCAATGAGCAGATTATGCTTATCAGTTAAATACTGAGACCAAAGTGTCCTCTGTTTTAGAGCAGGTAGATGTGTGACAGACTGCTTCTTAATCCACAAGAAGATGGTCAATAGAAACTCAAACACAACCCTAGACTTGGTCTACGCACATGGAATGCCACATCACAATGGAATTTCACATCAGAAAATGTTGACGCAACATGGAAAAGTTGTCACACCTGCCAAATGCTGGCCAAAGCTAGAACCAATGCCCAGGGACAAATTTTCCACACTTATGTGCCAGGAAATTCTTAACAGATTAACCATATTGAATCTTTGGTCCTATTTAGAGGGTTTTAATAGACTTTGACTGGTATTGACACTTTCTCTGAGATTTTTGGCCTCACCATTCCTGTGCACTCCATTTACTTGGGCCATATTATCCAGGACCTGCAAAACCACATTTGTTTTCCTGAACACGTTGTGTCTAATAATGCTCCAGATTCAGGAGCTGAACTACTCATCAGTGCATCCAATCATAGGGTGCATGATATGAATCTCCATGCTTTATATCACTCCCAAGCCACAAAAGTGATTGGGCAATTTGAAGTACAATTAAAGGATAGGCTGATGCAAGAACAGGATATCCTAGTGTGGACTACATATCTCAGATGAGTAGTCTGGGATATCAACATAGCAATTTCCCCAAATAATCACTTGTCATTTTTACCATATGTTTGATCCATCTCTCTTCCCCCTTCCTTCAGTTGTGTACCCTTTATTTATAGTATGGACACTTTTGTCAGTACTACAAAGGCCTTCCATATCCTCTTACTCTTTTCTAAATACCCAAACATATGAGAAATAAAAATAGCCATTAATCATGTACTGATTTATTATAAAAGATACAATTTAGGAATAGTGAAGTAGAAGAAATGTATAAGCTGAGGTATGGGATAGTTGCATGAAGCTTCCATGCCGTCTGCAGGCATGCCACCTTCCCAGCACTTTAGAGTATTCACCAACTTAGAAGATTCCCCACATTCTGTTGTTTAAAGGTTTTTAATGGAGATTTAGTTGCATACGCATGGTTGATCAGTCATTGGCCAATGGTGATTGAGGTCAATCCCCAATCTCTCTCCCTGCCTTAGAAATTAGTGTGTGGGCTAAAAGTTCTAACCCTCTAACCATGGCTTTGTCTTTTTAGTGAACAGTCCCAATTCTGAAGCTATATAAGGTCCAGTTAAATATCCTCCTTAGCATAAATTCAGGTATAGCTGAAAGGAGCTTCTTACAAAAAACAAAAGAAGTTTCTATCACACCTATCACTCAGGAAATTCCAAGGGTGTAAGGTTCTCTGTGACAGGAATTGGAAACAAAGACTAATTATATATTTCCCATTATACTACACTTGTGCAACTTCCTTGTCCCTTCAGAACTTGCTCAAGCCAAGTATTCCACTTCCCAGCTAGTTTGCTGTCATTCATTGATGAAATGCTATTGTTTACCTCCAACTTTATGGGATTTTTTAAATGTTTTTTAAAATTTATTTCTGAGAGAGAGAGAGTAGGGGAGAGTCAGAGAGAGAGGGAGACACAGAATCTGAAACAGGCTCCAGGCTCTGAGCTGGCTGTCAGCACAGAGCCCAACGCAGGGCTCGAACCCATGAACTGTGCGATCATGACCTGAGCTGAAGTCGGACACTTAACCAACTGAGCCACCCAGGTGTCCCACCAGCTTTATGGTTTAATGGTCTAGGCAACATTCAGTTCATCATGGGCAGTTTCAGTCACATTAGTGTTTGGTGGTCCATGGTCAAGTATATGGTTTCTTCTAGATTTCAGGTTCAAACAAGAAGCTGCTCTCAAAAAGTAATGATGAAGAAAAATCTTCTCAATGGGCAGGACTTCCAACAATGCATCAGCTTTCTTATTTTCCCTGGAAAGAAATATGAACAGATATTTGCATCTACCCTAATTCATGAATATTGATTAATGGTTTGCCTGGATGTTTGGGGACATAAAAAGCACATGATTCAAAAATAAGTGTTAAGGAGGTCTGAAAAAGACATGAATGTAACTCTCTGCAAACAGTAATGAGGAATGAATATTTGTGTCTCATGTGATTGTTCACCAAAAAGCAACATCAGCAGAGTAGAAGTTTAATAATCATGTGCATTAGATGATGCATCCTATGGATGGCAGTTAACTGCTTCTCCCAGTTATTGCTAGATGAGATCATAAATAAAGTTGCCATGCCAACTGGGATAAAGATTTATGTATGGGTCAGAAACATGGACCTCAAAAAAAATGGGCCTCACTTACTAAAATCGATATTGCTATGGTTACAGCATATACAAACACTGATATTCAAACATGGCATGATTCCTCACAGGGACTAACAAGCTCCCTGATTTTACCTTGATTACATTGCACCACTTCCATCATAAAAAAGCATTGTTATGTTCTCACAGGAATAGACATTGATTGTAAACATGGCTTTGCCTTTCTTTCCTGCAATGTTTGTACAAAAACTACCATCTGTGTACTTAGAGACTGCCTGATCTACAGTCATGGTATTATTTATTTTTTATCTTAATTCCAGTATAGTTCTAAAAGAGTGTTATAATAATTTCAGGTATACAATATAGTGATTAAGCAATACTATATATTACTCAGTGCTCCTCAAAATAAGTGTACTCTTAATCCCCTTCACCTATTTGATACATTCCCCCACCACCTCCCCTCTGGTAACCATCAGTTTGTTCTCCATATTTAAGAGTCTGCTTTTTGCTTTGTCTCTTTCTTTCCCTTTGTTCATTTGTTGTGCTTCTTAAATTCTGCATATGAGCAAAGTCTTATGGTATGTCTTTCTCTGACTTACTAAGCTTAGCATTATACTTCCCAGGACCATCCATGTTGTTACAAAAGGAAGATTTCATTCTTTTTTATGACTAAATTATATATATTTTTATATATTTCCAGATATATATAAATATCTTCTTTATCTGCTGTCTTCTAAAATTTAAAATTTTAATGGTTTCAGGTCTCACATTTAGGTCCTTAATCCATGTTGAGTTTATTCTTGTGTATAGTGTAAGAAAGTGGTCTGTTTGTTCTTTTACATGTGACTGTCCAGTTTTCCCAGTACCATTTGTTGAAAAGAGCATATTTTTGCCTGCTTTGTCAAAGATTGATTGAGCATATAATGGTAGGTGTATTCCTGGGCTCTTCATTCTGTTCCAAAGATCTAGGTGTCTATTTTTGTGCCAGTACTACACTGTTTAAATTTTTACAGCTTTGTAATATAATTTGAAGTCTGGAATTGTGATACCTCCAGCTTTGCTTTTCTTTTTCAAGATTGCTTTGGCTATTGAGGATCTTTTGTGGTTCCATACAAATTTTAGGTTTGTTCTAGTTCTGTGAGGAATGCTGATTGTATTTTTTAAATTTTTTTAACGTTTATTTATTATTGAGAGAAAGACACAGAGCGTGAGCAGGGGAGGGGAAGAGAGGGGGAGACACAGAATCTGAAGCAGGCTCCAGGCTCTGAGCTGTCAGCACAGAGCCCGATGTGGGGCTTGAACTCACGGAAGTGTGAGATCACGACCTGAGCTGAAGTCGGACGCTTAACTGAGCCACCCAGGTGCCCCTTCTGATAGTATTTTGGTAAGGATTACATTAAATGTGTAGATTACCTTCAGTTGTATGGGCATTTTAACAATATTTGTTCTTTCAACCATGAGCATGGAATGTCTTTCCATTTGTTTGTGTTGTCTTCAATTTCTTTCATCAGTGTGTTATACTTTTCATAGTACAAGTCTTTCACCTCCATGGTTAAGTTTATTTCTAGGTATTTTATTATTTTGGTGCAATTGTAAATGGAATTGTTTTCTTAATTTCTCTTTCTGCTGCTTCATTATTAATGTATACAAATGCAACAGATTTCTCTACATTGTTTTTGTATACTGTGACCTTGCTGAATTCAATGATCAGTTCTAGTAGTTTTTCAGTGGAGTCTTTAAGGTTTGCTTTATATAGTAGCATGTCATGTGAGAATAGTGAAAGTGACTTCTTCTTTGCCAATTTGGATGCCTTTCATTTCTTTTTGTTTTGTTATTACCATGGCTAAGATTTCCAGTACTATGTTTGGAAACAACATATTTCCAGTACTAAATTTGATGATAGTGGACATTCTTCTTTTGTTCCTGACCTTAGCAGAAAAGCTCTCAATTTTTCACCATTGAGTATCAAACTACCAGTCAGCTATTTATATAAGGACTTTATTATGTTCAGGCATGTTGTCTCTAAACCTACTTTGTTGAGGGTTTTTATCATTAATGGATTTTGTACTTGGTGAAATATCTGCATCTATTGAAATGGTTATATGGTTTTTATCATTTCTCTTATTGTTGTGATGTATCACAGTGATTGATTTGGGAACACTGAAGCGCACTTGCATCCTAGGAATAAATCCCACTGATTGTGATGAATGATTTCTTTATTGTTGAATTCAGTATGAAAATATTTTGTTGAGGATTTTTGCTTCTATGTTCATCAGAGATATTGGACTGTAGTTCTTTTTGTGTGCTGTCCTTATCTGGTTTTGCTTTCAAGGTAATGCTGATTTCATGGAATGAATTTGGGAGTTTTCACTCTTCATCTATTGTTTTGAAAAATTTGAGAAGAATAGAGATTAACTCCTCTTTACATGTTTGGTAAAATTCATCTGTAAAGCTGTTTGGTCCTGGACTTTTGTTTGTTGGAAATTTTTTGTTTACTGATTCATTTTTATTACTGGTTATTGATCTGTTCAAACTTTTTATTTCTTCTTGTTTCAATTTTGGTAATTTATATGTTTCTAGGAATTTATCCATTTCTTCTAGTTTGTCCAATATGTTGGCATATATTTTGTCCTAACATTCTCTTACAAACCTATGTATTTCTGTTGTGTCACTTGTTATATCTCCTCTTTCATTTCTAATTTTGTTCATTTGGCCTCTCTCTCTTTCTCTCTCTCTCTCTCTGATGGGTGTGCCTAGAGGTTTGTTTATCAATTTGCTTAAATTTTTCAAAGAACTAGTTCCAGGTTTCATTGATTGGTCCCATTGTTTTTTTACTTTATCATTTATATCTGCTCTGATCCTTATTATTTTCTTCCTTTTGCTGGTTTGGAGTTTTGTTTGTTCTTCTTTTTCTAGATCTTCAGGTATAAGGTTCGGATATTTATGTGAGCTTTTTCTTGCATCTTGAGATAGCTCTGTATTTCTATGAACTTACCTTTTATTTTTCTTTCTTAAATAGTTTATTGTCAAGTTGGTTTACATATAACACCCAGTGTTCATCCCAACAACTGCCCTCCCCAATGCCCATCACCGCCCTTTCTCTCTCCCCCACCCAATCATCACCCCTCAGTTTGTTCTCAGCATTCAAGAGTCTCACGGTTTGCCTCCCTCACTCTCTTCGACAAACTTTCCACTTCTTCTGCCCCATGGTCCTCCGTTAAGTTCCTCCTAATCCATCTATATGTGGAAACATATGGTATCTGTCTTTCTCTGCCTGACTTATTCCACTCAGCATAAGACCATCGAGTTCCATCCATGTTGCTACACATGGCCAGATTCCATTCTTTCTCATTGTCATGTAGTATTCCGTTGTATAATTATACCACATCTTCTTGATCAATTCATCAGTTGATGGACACTTAGGCACTTTCCATGTTTTGGCTACTGTTGAGAGTGCTGCTATGAACATTGGGGTACCTGTGCCCCTATGCATCAGCACTCCTGTATTCCTTGGGCAAATTCCTAGCAGTGCTACTGCTGGGTTATAGGGGAGTTCTATTAATATTTTGAGGAATCTCCATACTGTTTTCCAGAGGGGTTGCACCAATTTACATTCCCACCAACAGTGTAGGAGGGTGCCCATTTCTCCACATCCTCGCCAGCATCTAGAGTCTCCTGATTTGTTCAATTTAGCCTCTGACCAGCGTGAGGTGGTATCTCAGTGTGGTTTTGATTTGTATTTCCCTGATGATGAGGGACGCTGAGCATTTTTTCATGTGTCTGTTGGCCATCAGGATGTCCTCTTTGGAGAATTGTCTATTCATGTCTTCTGCCAATTTCTTCACTGGATTATTTGTTTTCTGGGTGTGGAGTTTGATGAGTTCCTTATAGATTTTGGAGAGTAGCCCTTTATCTGATATGTCATTTGCAACTATCTTTTCCCATTCCACCAGTTGCCTATTAGTTTTATGGATTGTTTCCTTTGCTGTGCAGAAGCTTTTAATCTTGATGAGGTTCCAATATTTTATTTTTGCTCTTGATTCCCTTGCCTTTGGGGATGTGTCAAGTAAGAAATTGCTGAGGTGGAGGTCAAGGAGGTTGCTTCCTGCTTTCTCCTCTAGGGTTTTGATGGTTTCCTGTCTCACATTCAGGTCCTTCATCCATTTTGAGTTTATTTTGGTGTATGGTGTGAAAAAATGATCTAGTATCATTCTTCTGTATGTTGTTGTCCAGTTCTCTCAGTACATATGTTAAAGAGGCTGTCTTTTTTCCATTGGATACTCTATCCTGCTTTGTCAAAGATTACTTGGCTGTACATTAGTGGGTCCAATTCTGAGTTCTCCATTCTATTCCATTAGTCTATGTGACTGTTTTTCTGCCAATACCATAGTATCTAGATGATGACAGCTTTGTAGTAGAGGCTAAAGTCTGGGACGGTGATGCCTCCCATTTTAGTTTTCTTCTTCAAAATTACTTTGGCTATTCGGGGTCCTTTGTGGTTCCATACAAATTTTAGGATAGTTTGTTCTACCTTTGAGAAGAATGTTGGTGCAATTTTGATTGGGATTGCATTGAATGTGTAGATTGCTTTGGGTAGTAATGACATTTTAACAATATTTATTCTTCTGACCCATGAGAATGGAATGTTTTTCCATTTCTGTGTGTCTTCTTCAATATCCTTCATAAGTTTTCTCTAGTTTTCATCATACAGATCTTTTATATCTTTGGATAGGTTTATTCCTAGGTATTTTATGGTTTTTGGTACAATTGTGAATGGGATCAGTTTCTCAATTTCTCTTTCTGTTTCTTCATTATTGGTGTAGAAAAATGCAAACGATTTCTGTACGTTGATTTTGTATCCTGCAACTTTGCTGAATTCATGCATCCGTTCTAGTAGGCTTCTGGTGGAGTCTGTTGGATTTCTATGTAGAGTATCATGCCATCTGCGAAAAGTGAGAGTTTGACTTCTTTCCCAATTCTGATGCTTTTTATTTCCTTTTGTTGTCTGATGGGTGATGCTAAGACTTCAAGCACTATGTTAAACAACAGTGGTGAGAGTGGATATCTCTGTTGTGTTCCTGATCTCAGGGGGAAAGCTCTCAGTTTTTCCCTGTTGAGGATGATGTTAGGTGAGGACTTCTCATAGATGGCTTTTATGATGTTTATGCAAGTTCCTTCTATCCTGGCTTTCTTTATTAAGAAGGGATACTGTATCTGTCGAATGATTTTTCTGCATCTATCGACAGGATCATATGGTTTTTACCTTTTCTCTTGTTAATGTGATGTATCACATTGATTGATTTGCGAATATTGAACCAGCCCTGGAACCCAGGAATGAATCCCACTTGATCATAGTGAATAATTCTTTTTATGTGCTCTTGCATTCAATTTGCAAGTATCTTGTTGAGGATTATTGCATCCGTATTCATCAAGGATATTGGCCTGTAGTTCTCTTTTTTGGCTGAGTCTCTGTCTGGCTTGGGAATCTAAGTGATGCTGGCTTCCTAAAATGAGTCTGGAAGTTTTCCTTCAATTTCTGTTTTTTGAATGAGTTGAGAAGAATGGATATTAATTCTGTTTTAAACGTCTGGTAGAATTCCCCAGGGAAGGCTTGTGGCCCAGGGCTCTTCTTTGTTGGGAGATTTTTGATAACTGATTCGATTTCGTCACTAGTAATGGGTCTGTTCAGATTTTCTATCTCTTTCTGTGTGAATTTTGGTAGTGAGTGTGTGTTTAGGAATTTGTCCATTTCTTCTAGGTTGTCCAGTTTGTTGGCATATAATGTTTCATAGTATTCCCTGATAATTGCTTGTATTTCTGAGGTGTTGGTTGTAATAAGTCCATTTTCATTCATGATTTTGTCTATTTGAGTGCTCTCTCTTTTCTTTTTGAGAAGCCTGGCTAGAGGTTTGTCAATTTTGTTTATTTTTTCAAAAAAAAAACAACTCTCGGTTTTGTTGATCTGTTCAACTGTTTGTTTTTTTGTTTGTTTGTTTTATTTCTGTATTGTTTCTTTCTGCCCTGATTTTTAGTATTTCTCTTCTCCTACTGAGTTTTGTGTGCTCTTGTTGCTCTCCCTCTAATTCCTTTAGGTGCGCTGTTAGATTTTGTACTTGCGCTTTTTCTAATTTCTTAAAATAGGCCTGGAGTGCAATGTACTTTCCTCTTAAGACTGCCTTTGCAGCATCCCATAGAGTTTGGATTGTTGTGTTTTCATTTTCATTTTTTCCATATATTTTTTATCTGTTCTCTAATTGCCTGAGTGACCCATTCATACTTTCGTAGTGTGTTCTTTAACCTCCATGTTTTTGGAGGTTTTCCAGACTTTTTCCTGTGATTGATTTCATAGCATTATGATCTGAAAGTGTGCATGGCATGATCTTAATTCTTTTATATTTAATGAGGGCTGCTTTATGTCTCAGTATGTGATCTATCTTGGAGAATGTGCCATGCGCACTTGAGAAGAAAGTGAATTCCATAGCCTCAGGATGTAGAGTTCTAAATATATCCATCAGATCCATCTGGTCCAATGTGTCATTCAAGTCCATTGTTTCTGTAGTGATTTTCTGTCTTGTTGATCTATCCATTGCTGTAAGTGGAGTATTAAAGTCCTCTGCTATTAGCACGTTCTTGTTGATAAGACTGTTTCTGTTTGTGATTGTTTTATATATTTAGGTGTTCCCATATTTGGTGCGTAGACATTTATAATTGTTAGCTCTTCCTGATGGATAGACCCTGTAATTATTATATAATGCCTTTCTTGATCCCTTGTTACTGTCTTTACTTTAAAGTCCAATTGTCTGATATAAGTACAGCTACTCCAGTTTTCTTTTGAATTTCAGTAGCATGATAGATATTTCTCCATCCCCTTACTTTCAGACTGAAGGCGTCCTCCAGTCTAAAATGTGTTTCTTGTAGACAGCAAATAGATGGATTTTGTTTTTTATCCATTCTTCCACTCTATGCCTTTTGATTGGAACATTCAGCCCATTTACATTCAGTGTTATTGAAAAATATGGGTTTAGAGACATCGTGTCGTTTGTGGGATTCATACTTGTGGTGATTTCTCTGGTATCTTGCGTTCCTTGCAACATTTCCCTCATAGAGTCCCCCTCAGAATTTTTTGTAGGGCTTGTTTAGTGGTGACAAATTCGTTCAATTTTTGTTTATTTGGAAAGACTTTTATCTCTCCTTCTAATCTGAATGACAGGCTTGCTGGATAGAGGATTCTTGGCTGCATATTTTTTCTGTTCATCACATTGAAGATCTCCTGCCATTCCTCTCTGGCCTGTCAAATATTTACAATGTAAAATATTTTGTATTAGCAAAAGATCAATGTAAAAACATTCCACAAGTCTGCAATGGTCAATTTAAAACATTTTGTTCTACTGGTTGAAAGGTCCAACCATGTCTTCCTGCCAGTGGCTAAGTTGTACAGAACTTGGCTAGCACGAGCACGGGCTTACAGACCTCACAGGACCAAAGGAAGGTGGTAATTGGGCAGAGCGACAGGAAGCCTTAATCCCGGGTTGTGGAGGAGAGGCAAGGAGGAGCGTTAGCTTTAGTCAAGGTACAGTACTGGTGATACGGAGAAACAGTGATGTTAAGAAAGTTCATAGTTTAGAAACATCTAAAATATTTCAAAACCTGTAAAGCTGCAACACATTATTTTTACACCTAGTTACTAGAAAACTAAGGAAAGTGATTATTAGATCTGAATGAAGTAACAAGGGAACAGGAATGCACTTTCACTAATCTACAAAAAGTATGTCTAATGCATTATCAGAAAGAATTCATAATACAAGGAGGCATATTGCTCATTTAGAAGAAATCTTTAATGGTAAGTCCACAAAGTATTATATGCTGATTTGTTGTTTCTTACTTTCAACATTTGACATTCATAAAATTTATATGGCAAAGTAAAAGTTCATCAAGAACCAAGAATGATATTATTAAAAGGAATATTAAGGACTGAATGTTTATTATAATAAAAGGATTTGCTAAATATTACTTTTGGAAAATGTTTCTAAGAAGTATCTTTGCTTGTCCAAAAGCTGCAGCTCAGAAGCACTCTCATAGTAAGAGCAAGGGGTTTCTGGCATTGGGGTAAATAGGAAAAAGAAGGAACTGTTTCATTGGGGTCATAGTTGTATTTGGGAATGGGATTAAAGTAAGTGCTGTTATTTTTTTTTAGTTTTTTAATAGTGTATTTATTTTTGAGACAGATAGAGACAGAGCATGAGTTGGGGGTGGGGGAAGAAAGAGAGGAAAACACAGAATCTGAAACTGAGCTGTCAGCACAGAGCCTGATGGGAGACTCAAAGCCACAAACCATGAGCTGAAGTCAGTCGCTTAACCGACTGAGCTACCCAGGAGCCCCAAAGTAAGTGCTGTTATTTTAAAGCAATTCATTATCAGGATTTTCCCTTCTGCATATACTTTTTAATCTGCAGGTTTGGAAATGATGATTGGACTATACTTTCTAATTTAAGAATCTATTAAAATTTTGATTGAAGAAATGCAGGCTACTTTTCAAATATGCACGTCTTTTTCAATTAAAAATCAATGGTGGCATTTGTCCTTCTCTGCCTGACTTATTTCGCTCAGCATAACACCTTCTAGTTCCATCCATGTTTCTACACATGGCTGGATTTCATTCTTTCTCATTGCCATGTAGGATTCTATTGTATAAATAAACCACTTCTTCTTGATCCATTCATCAGTTGATGGACACTTAGGCTCTTTCCATGTTTTGGTAAACCATGAGAGACTCTTGAATGCTGAGAACAAAATGAGGGCAGATGGGGTGGGGGGAGATGAAGGGAGATGATGGGCATAGAGGAGGGCACTTGTGGGGATGAGCACTGGGTGTTATGTGGAAAACAACTTGACAATAAACTATTTAAAATAAAAAAATAAGAAAATTACAGACTGATTTCACTTGGGAACATAAATAGATGTGAAAACTTCTAAATAAAATAGTATTGAACCAACTCCAAAAAAAACCAAAATCAGTGGTGGCAGAGTTAGAAAACATGAAAGAAACTAGGACTTTTATGGGGAGAAATTTACATAACAAAATTTTAAATTTTAAACATTTTAAAGTATACAATTTAGTGACTTTAGAACATTCACAATATTGTGCGAACATCACTGTTTTCTAGTTCCAAAACATTTTCATCACTCCCAAAGGAAAACTCCTATGAATTAAGCAGTCACTCCTCATTTCTTTCTACCCTCAGCATCTAGAAATCACTAATCTTCTTTCCATCTCTATGGATTTATGTATTTTGTATATTACATAGAAATAGAAACATATGTGGCTTCCTTCACTCAGTATACTGCTTACAAGCTTATCCATGTCTTAGCATGTATCATTTCATTCCTTTTTATTACTGGCTACTATTTCAATGTATGGATATATCACATTTTGTTTTTCCATTCATTACTGAATCACATTTGTATTGTTTACACCTTTTGACTGTTCTCAATAATGCTATTAGCATGCATGTACATGTTTTAATTTGTCTGTTTTTAATTTTTTTAATTTAGTTTTATTTTTTTAATTAAAAATATTTTTTTTTAATTTACATCTAAGTTAGTATATAGTGCAACAGTGGTTTCAGGAGTAGATTCCTTAATGCGGCTTACCCATTGAGCCCATCCTCCCTCCCACAAACCCTCCAGTAACCTTTTGTTTTCCATATTTAAGAGTCTCTTATGTTTTGTACCCCTTCCCCTTTTTTACATTATTTTTGCTTCCTTTCCCTTATGTTCATCTGTCTTATATCTTAAAGTCCTCATATGAGTGAAGACATATGATATTTGTCTTTCTCTTACTAATTTTGCTTAGCATAATACTCTCTAGTTCCATCCATATAGTTGCAAATGGCAAGATTTCATTCTTTTTGATTGCCAAGTAATACTCCATTGTATATATATATATATATATACATATATATATATATATATATATATACCACCTCTTCTTTATCCGTTCATCCATTGATAGACATTTGGGGTCTTTGCATACTTTGTCTATTGTTAATAGCTCTGCTATAAACATTGGGGAGCATATGCCCTTTTAAAACAGCACACCTGTATCCCTTGGATAAATACCTAGTAGTGCAATTGCTGCATCATAGGGTACTTCTATTTTTAATTTTTTAAAAAATTAACCTTTATTTATTTTTGAGACAGAGAGACAGACTGCAAGTGGGGGAGGAACAGAGAGAGAGGGAGACACAGAATCCGAAGCAGGTTCTAGGCTCCGAGCTGTCAGCACAGAGCCCGATGCAGGGCTCAAACTCAGAAACAGTGAGATCATGACCTGAGCTGAAGTCGGACACTTAACTAACTGAGACACCCATGCGCCCAACTTCTATTTTTAATTTTTGAGGAACCTCCATACTGTTTTCCAGAGTGGCTGCACAGTTTGCATTCCCACCATTAGTGTGAAAGAAATCGTCTTTCTCTGCATCTTCACCAACATCTATGGTTGCCTGTGTTGTTAATATTAGCCATTCTGATGGGTGTGAGGTGATATCTCATTGTGGTTTTTATTTGTATTTCCCTGATGATGGGTGATGTTGAGCATTTTTTAATGTGTCAGTTATCCATCTGGATGTCTTTCCTGGAGAAGTGTCTATTCATGTATTTTGTCCATTTCTTCACTGGACTATATGTTTTTTGGGTGTTGACTTTGATAAGTTCTTTATAGATTTTGGATACTAACCCTTTATCTGATATGTCGTTTGCAAATATCTTCTCCCATTCCATTTTAGTTTTGCTGATTGCTTCCTTCGGAGTGCAGAAGGTTTTTATTTTGATGAGGTCCCAATAGTTCATTTTTGCTTTTGTTTCCCTTGCCTCTGGAGACCTGTTGAATAAGAAGTTGCTGCAGCCAAGGTCAAAGAGTATTTTCCTGCTTTGTCCTCCAGGATTTTGTTGGCTTCCTTTCTTATGTTTAGGTCTTTTGGTCACTTTGAGTTTATTTTTGTGTATGGTGTAAGAAAGTGGTCCAGGTTAATTTTTCTGCATGTCACTGTCCAGTTTTCCCAGGACCACTTGCTGAAGAGACTGTCTTTATTCCATTGGATATTCTTTCCTGCTTTGTCAAAGATTAGTTGGGCATACGTCTGTGGGTCCATTTCTGGGTTCTCTATTCTGTTTCATTGATCTGAGTGTCTATTTTTTGTGCCAGTACCATACTGTCTTGATGATTACAGCTTTGTAATACAGCTTGAAGTCCCAGATTGTGATGCCTCTTGTTTTGTTTTGTTTTTCAAGATTTCTTTGGCTATTTGAGGTCTTTTCTGGTTTTTGAAAAAATTTTAGGATTGTTTGCTTTAGTACTGTGAAGAATGTTGGTGTTATTTTGATAGAGATTGCATTTAATATGTAGATTGCTTTGGTACTATTGACATTTGTTATAACATTATTTGACATAACAATATCATCCCTTCTATCTAGAATCATGAATATTTTTCCTTTTTTTGTGTGTGTCTTCAATTTCTTTCATAAGCTTTCTATACTTTTCAATGTATGGAATTTTCATCTCTTTGGTTAGATCTATTCCTGGATATTTTATGGGTTTTGGTGCAGTTGAAACTGGGATTGATTCCTTGATTTATCTTTCTTTTGCTTCATTGTTGGTGTATAGGAATGCAACTGATTTCTGTGCATTGATTTCATATCCTGCCACTTTGCTGAAACCATGGATCAGTTCTAGCAGGTTTGTGGTGGAATCTTTTGGGTTTTCCATATACAGTATCATGTCATCTGCAAAGACTGAAAGTTTGAACTCCTCCTGGCCGATTTGGATGCTTTTTATTTATTTGTGTTATCTGATTGCTGAGACTAATACTTCCAATACTAAGTTGAATAACAGTGGTGAAAGTGGACATCCCTGTCATGTTCCTGAACTTAGGTGGAAAACTCTCAGATTTTCCCCATTGAGAATGATATTAACATTGGGGTCTTTCATATATGGCTTTTAGGATCTTGAGGTATGATCCTTCTATCCTTACTTTCTTGAAGGTTTTTATCAAAAAAGAGTGTTGTATTTTTTCAAATGCTTTTCCCTCATCTATTGAGAGGATCGTATGGTTCTTGTCCTTTCTTTTATTGATGTGATGAATCACATTGATTGTTTTTGCAAATATTGAACCAGCCCTGCATCCCAGGTATAAATCCCACTTGGTCATGGTGAATAATTTTTTTATGTATTGTTGGATCCGGTTGGCTAATATCTTGTTGAGGATTTTTGCATCCATTTTTATTAGGGAAATTGGTCTATAGTTCTCCTTTTTAGTGGGGTCTTTGTCTGGTTTTGGAAATTATTTTTTATTTTTTAAAGCTTTTAAATTTATTTTGAGAGAGACAAACAGTGTGAGTGGGGAAGAGGCAGAAAGAGGGAAAGAGAGAGAATCTCAAACGGGCTCTGCTCTGTAAGTGCAGAGCTTGATGTGGGGCTCAAACCCACAAAGCCATGTGATCATGACCTGAGCCAAAACCAAGACTTAAATACTTAACCGAATGAGCCACTCAGGTGCCCATAATTCTTTTTCTTTAAAGTTTATTTGAGGGTTTTTTTTTTTTTTGCTTCTTTCTTTCTTTGAAGAAAGAGCAAGAACACAACTAGGGGAGGGACAGAGAAAAAGGGAGAGAGAGAGAAAATCATACGCAGGGTGTATGCTCTGTGCTAAGCCTGATGCGGGGCTTGATCTCACTATCCTGAAATCATTACCTGAGCTGATGGTTAACTGACTGACCCACGCGGAAACCCCTGTTTTTAATTCTTATATACATGAGTAAAATTGATGGTTCATATGATCTTTCTACATTTAACTTCGTGAGGAATCATCAAGCTGTGCCAACACAGCTGCATTCCCACTAGGAATATATTAAATTCTAATTTTTCCATGTCCTCATTGATAATTGTTGTTTTCCACATTTTTTATTATAACCATTATTGTAGTTTGGAAGTGGTGCTTCAGTGTGGTTTTGATTTACATTTTCTTAATTTCTAATGGTATTAAGCATATTGTCATGAGCTTATTGACCATTTTTACAAATTTTACATATATAATTTGCAAATATTTTCTCTCATTCTGTGTTGTCTTTTTACTTTTTTCATAGTGTCTTTTTAAAAATTTTTTAATGTCTTTATTTTATTTTGAAAGACAGAAACAGAGAGTGAACGAGGGAGGGGCAGAGAGAGAGGGAGACACAGAATCTGAAGCAGGTTCCAGGCTCTGAGGTGTCAGCACAGAGCCCAACGAGGGGCTCGAACCCACGGACTGTGAGATCATGGCCTGAGCCGAAGTTGGACGCTTAACTGACTGAGCTACCCAGGCGCCCCTCATAGTGTCTTTTGATGCACAAATGTTTTTCACTTTTATGAAATCCAATTTACCTATTTTTCCTTTTGTTGCTTCTGCTTTTAGAGTAATATCTAAGAATCCATTCTTAGGATCCTAAGTTCATTGCAAGGATGCAGGTTCGTTCTTTAGCAAGTGGCTATTCAGTTGTCCTAACACTGGTTGTTTAAAAGATTGATTTCCCGCCTTTTGGTGGGTTCGCCTTTAAAAGAGCAAACGCCAGGTAGAGAGGGCAAGATGGCGGAGAAGTAAGGAGCTCCGTACTTGCACTCGCGCCCATACATCACACGGAAAAGATCTGAAGCCATTGGAAACCTTAAAAAACCTGAGAGATTGGGAGAAAAAGGACGCAGAATCCACTGAGAGAGCCTTCTAATGTGAGTGCGAACCGGGGAAGATAAAATCGGGCCGGGATCGGAGACTCCAGGGTGGGAGGTGATCCCCCTCTACCTCTACGGGGAGTGAGAGGGGAAAAAGAGAGAGTCTGAAACAGAAAAACCTCCGCTGGGGGGGGGGGGAACCCCCGCTCGGTGCATAGAAAGAC
>NW_024083069.1:0-173 GCF_003009895.1 Hyaena hyaena | reverse complement strand
CCCAGAAGAGGAAGAGAGAGGGAAAGGTGCTGAAGGAGTCCTGGAACAAATTATAGCAGAGAACTTCGTCAACCTGGGGAAGGAAGTAAATGTGGAAATACAAGAGGCTCAGAGGACTCCCCTCAGATGTAACTTGAACCGATCTTCTGCATGACATATCATAGTAAAAATGG
>NW_024083068.1:20774-40004 GCF_003009895.1 Hyaena hyaena | reverse complement strand
GTTTCTGAGGTGTTGGTTGTGATTTCTCCTCTTCCATTCATGAGTTCATTTATTTGGTCCCTTTCCTATTTCTATTTGATCCATATGGTTAGGGTTTATCAATTTTTAGTTCTTTCAGAGATCCAGTGCCTAGTTTCATTGACTTGTTCTACTGTCGTTTTTTTTTTTTTATTTCGATATCATTGATTTCTGCTCTAATCTTTATTATTTCCCTTCCTGTGCAGATTCTGGGCTTTCTTTGCTGTTCTTTTTCCAGCCTCCTTCAGGTATAAGGTTAGGTTTTGTATTGGAGACCTTTCTTCCGTCTCTGGGAAGGCCTGGGTTGCTATGTACTTCTTTCTTAGGACAGCCTTTGTTGCATTGCAGAGGTTTAGGTCTGTCGTGTTTTCATTTTCATTGGCTTCCATGTATTTTTCTCATTTTTGTTTTAAAAAGTTATTGTTTATTGTTGAGAGAGAGGGAGGCAGAGAGAGAGGGAGACACAGTGAAGCAGTCTCCATTTTCTGACCTGTCAGCACAGAACCTGACGCGGGCCCAAACCACAAGCCATGATATCATGACCCGAGCCGAGGTTAGAGGCTTAACCAACTGAGCCACCCAGCACCCCTCCCCCATGTACTTTTTAGTTTTTGTTTAAGCCATTCATTCTTTAGTAGAATATTCTTTTTTTATTTTTTTATATTTTTTACAAATAGTTTATGGTCAAGTTGGTTTCCATATAACACCCAGTGGTCATCCCCACAATGCCCTCCTCCATGCCCATCTCCCCCCTCCACCCACACCCATCGGTCTTCAGTTTCTTCTCAGCATTCAAGAGTCTCTCATGGTTTGCCTCCTTTCCTCTCCCCCACTGTTTCCTCCCTTCTTCTCCCCTACGGTCCTCCGTTAAGTTCCTCCTAATCCTCCTATACGTGCAAACATATGGTAGCTGTCCTTCTTTTTCTGACTATTTCGCTCAGCATAACACCCTCAAGGTCCATCCATGTTGCTACACATGGCCAGATTTCATTCTTTCTCATGGCCATGTAGTATTCCATGGTATAGATAAACCACATCTTATTAATCCATTCGTCTGTGGACACTTAGGCTCTTTTCATGTTTTGGCTATTGTTGAGAGTGCTGCTATGAACATTGAGGTACATGTGCTCCTATGGATCAACACTCCTGTATCCCTTTGGTCAATTCCTAGCAGTGCTATTGATGGGTCATAGGGGAGTTCAATTGTTAGTTTTTTGAGGAACCTCCACACTGTTTTCCAGACGGGCTGCACCACTTTACGTTCCCACCAACAGTGCAGGAGGGTGCCCATTTCTCCACATCCTCGCCAACTTCTAGAGTTCTCTGATTTGCTAATTTTAGGCACTCTGAATGGCGTGAGGTGGTATCTCAGTGTGGTTTGATTTGTATTTCCCTGATGAGGAGGGATGCTGAGCATTGTTTCATGTGTCTGTTGGCCATCTGGATGTCCTCTTTGGAGAAGTGTCTGTTCATATCTTCTGCCCATTAATTCACTGGGTTGTTTGTTTTTCGGGTGTGGGGTTTGGTGAGTCCCTTATAGATTTTGGATATTAACCCTTTATCTGATATGTCATTTGCAGCTATCTTTTCCCATTCTGTCAATTGCCTATTCGTTTTATGGATTGTTTCCTTTGCCATGCAGAAGTTGTTAATCTTGATGAGGTCCCCATAGTTTATTTTTACTCTTGATTCTTTTGCTTTTGGGGATGTGTCAGGTAAGAAATTTCAGCGGTGGAGGTTAAGGAGGTTGTTTCCTGCTTTCTCTTCTAGGGTTTTGATGGTTTCCTATCTCACGTTCAGGTCCTTTATCCATTTTGCGTTTATTTTTGTGTATGATGTGAGAAAATGAGCTAGTTTCATTCTTCTGCATGTTGCTGTCCAGTTCTCCCAGCACCATCTTTTCATGAGGCTGTCTTTTGTCCATTGGATACTCTTTCCTGCTTTGTCAAAGATTACTTGGCTATATCATTTTGGGTACACTTCTGAGTTCTCAATTCTGTTCCATTGGTCTATATGTCTGTTTTTGTGCCAATACCATACTATCTTGATGATGACAGCTTTGTAGTAGAGGCTAAAGTCTGGGATGGTGATACTTTCCTTTTTGGTTTTATTCTTCAAGATTACTTTGGCTATTCGGGGTCTTTTGTGGTTCCATACAAATTTTAGGATAGTTTGTTCTAGTTTTGAGTAGTATGCTGCTGCAATTTTCACTGAGATTGCATTCAATGTGTAGGTTCCTTTGGGTAATAATGACATTTTAACTATATTTATTCTTCTAAACCATGAGCATGGAATGTTTTTACATTTCTTTGTGTCTTCTTCAATTTCCTTCATAAGTTTTCTATAGTTTTCAACATAGAGATCTCTTATATCTTTGGTTAGGTTTATTCCTAGGTATTTTACGTGTTTCTGTGTGTGCCATTGTGAATGCGATCAGTTTCTTGATTTCTCTTTCTGTTGCCTCACTGTTGATGTATAAATATGCAACCGATTTCTGTACGTTGATTTTGTACCCTGCAACTTGGCTGAATTCTTGGATCAGTTCTAGAAGGCTTCTGGTGGAGTCTGTCGGGTTTTCTATGTAGAGTATCATGTCATCTGGGAAAAGTGAAAATTTCACTTCTTCTATGCCAATTCTGATGCCTTTGAATTCCTTTTGTTGTCTGATGGCTAATGCTAGGACTCCCAGCACTATGTTAAACAACAATGGTGAGAGGGGACATCCCTGTCGTGTTCCTGATATCAGTGGGAAATCTCAGTGTTTCCTCACTGAGGATCACATTTGCTGAGGTCTTCTCATAAATGGCTTTTATGATGTTTAGGTCAGTTCCTCCGATCCCACCTTTCTTGAGGGTATTTATTAAGAAAAATGCTGTATTTTGTCGAATGCTTTTTCTGCATCTGTCGACAGGATCATACGATTTTTGTCTTTTCTTTTGTTGATGTGATGTATCACATTGATTTGCAAATATTGAACAGCCTGTAACCCAGAAATGAATCCCACTTGATCATGGTGGATAATTCTTTTTATGTGCTGTTGGATTCGATTTGCAAGTATCTTGGTGAGGATTTTTGCATCCGTATTCATCAAGGATATTGGCCTGTAGTTCTCTTTTTTTGTTGGATCTCTCTCTGGCTTGGGAATCAGAGTGATGCTCGATTCATAAAATGAGTCTGGAAGTTTTCCTTCGATTTCTATTTTTTGGAATAGCCTGAGAAGAATTGAGATTCATTCTGTTTTAAATGTCTGGTAGAATTCCNAAAAAAAAAAAAGTTTATTGCTTGCGTTTCTGAGGTGTTGGTTGTGATCTCTCCTCTTCCATTCATGAGTTCATTTATTTGGTCCCTTTCCTATTTCTATTTGATCCATATGGTTAGGAGTTTATCAATTTTTAGTTCTTTCAGAGATCCAGTGCCTAGTTTCATTGACTTGTTCTACTGTCGTTTTTTTTTTTTTATTTCGATATCATTGATTTCTGCTCTAATCTTTATTATTTCCCTTCCTGTGCAGATTCTGGGCTTTCTTTGCTGTTCTTTTTCCAGCCTCCTTCAGGTATAAGGTTAGGTTTTGTATTGGAGACCTTTCTTCCGTCTCTGGGAAGGCCTGGGTTGCTATGTACTTCTTTCTTAGGACAGCCGTTGTTGCATCCCAGAGGTTTTGGGCTGTCGTGTTTTCATTTTCATTGGCTTCCATGTATTTTTCTCATTTTTGTTTTAAAAAGTTATTGTTTATTGTTGAGAGAGAGGGAGGCAGAGAGAGAGGGAGACACAGTGAAGCAGTCTCCATTTTCTGACCTGTCAGCACAGAACCTGACGCGGGCCCAAACCACAAGCCATGATATCATGACCCGAGCCGAGGTTAGAGGCTTAACCAACTGAGCCACCCAGCACCCCTCCCCCATGTACTTTTTAGTTTTTGTTTAAGCCATTCATTCTTTAGTAGAATATTCTTTTTTTATTTTTTTATATTTTTTACAAATAGTTTATGGTCAAGTTGGTTTCCATATAACACCCAGTGGTCATCCCCACAATGCCCTCCTCCATGCCCATCTCCCCCCTCCACCCACACCCATCGGTCTTCAGTTTCTTCTCAGCATTCAAGAGTCTCTCATGGTTTGCCTCCTTTCCTCTCCCCCACTGTTTCCTCCCTTCTTCTCCCCTACGGTCCTCCGTTAAGTTCCTCCTAATCCTCCTATACGTGCAAACATATGGTAGCTGTCCTTCTTTTTCTGACTATTTCGCTCAGCATAACACCCTCAAGGTCCATCCATGTTGCTACACATGGCCAGATTTCATTCTTTCTCATGGCCATGTAGTATTCCATGGTATAGATAAACCACATCTTATTAATCCATTCGTCTGTGGACACTTAGGCTCTTTTCATGTTTTGGCTATTGTTGAGAGTGCTGCTATGAACATTGAGGTACATGTGCTCCTATGGATCAACACTCCTGTATCCCTTTGGTCAATTCCTAGCAGTGCTATTGATGGGTCATAGGGGAGTTCAATTGTTAGTTTTTTGAGGAACCTCCACACTGTTTTCCAGACGGGCTGCACCACTTTACGTTCCCACCAACAGTGCAGGAGGGTGCCCATTTCTCCACATCCTCGCCAACTTCTAGAGTTCTCTGATTTGCTAATTTTAGGCACTCTGAATGGCGTGAGGTGGTATCTCAGTGTGGTTTGATTTGTATTTCCCTGATGAGGAGGGATGCTGAGCATTGTTTCATGTGTCTGTTGGCCATCTGGATGTCCTCTTTGGAGAAGTGTCTGTTCATATCTTCTGCCCATTAATTCACTGGGTTGTTTGTTTTTCGGGTGTGGGGTTTGGTGAGTCCCTTATAGATTTTGGATATTAACCCTTTATCTGATATGTCATTTGCAGCTATCTTTTCCCATTCTGTCAATTGCCTATTCGTTTTATGGATTGTTTCCTTTGCCATGCAGAAGTTGTTAATCTTGATGAGGTCCCCATAGTTTATTTTTACTCTTGATTCTTTTGCTTTTGGGGATGTGTCAGGTAAGAAATTTCAGCGGTGGAGGTTAAGGAGGTTGTTTCCTGCTTTCTCTTCTAGGGTTTTGATGGTTTCCTATCTCACGTTCAGGTCCTTTATCCATTTTGCGTTTATTTTTGTGTATGATGTGAGAAAATGAGCTAGTTTCATTCTTCTGCATGTTGCTGTCCAGTTCTCCCAGCACCATCTTTTCATGAGGCTGTCTTTTGTCCATTGGATACTCTTTCCTGCTTTGTCAAAGATTACTTGGCTATATCATTTTGGGTACACTTCTGAGTTCTCAATTCTGTTCCATTGGTCTATATGTCTGTTTTTGTGCCAATACCATACTATCTTGATGATGACAGCTTTGTAGTAGAGGCTAAAGTCTGGGATGGTGATACTTTCCTTTTTGGTTTTATTCTTCAAGATTACTTTGGCTATTCGGGGTCTTTTGTGGTTCCATACAAATTTTAGGATAGTTTGTTCTAGTTTTGAGTAGTATGCTGCTGCAATTTTCACTGAGATTGCATTCAATGTGTAGGTTCCTTTGGGTAATAATGACATTTTAACTATATTTATTCTTCTAAACCATGAGCATGGAATGTTTTTACATTTCTTTGTGTCTTCTTCAATTTCCTTCATAAGTTTTCTATAGTTTTCATCATACAGATCTCTTGTATCCTTGGTTAGGTTTATTCCTAGGTATTTTACGTGTTTCTGTGTGTGCCATTGTGAATGCGATCAGTTTCTTGATTTCTCTTTCTGTTGCCTCACTGTTGATGTATAAATATGCAACCGATTTCTGTACGTTGATTTTGTACCCTGCAACTTGGCTGAATTCTTGGATCAGTTCTAGAAGGCTTCTGGTGGAGTCTGTCGGGTTTTCTATGTAGAGTATCATGTCATCTGGGAAAAGTGAAAATTTCACTTCTTCTATGCCAATTCTGATGCCTTTGAATTCCTTTTGTTGTCTGATGGCTAATGCTAGGACTCCCAGCACTATGTTAAACAACAATGGTGAGAGGGGACATCCCTGTCGTGTTCCTGATATCAGTGGGAAATCTCAGTGTTTCCTCACTGAGGATCACATTTGCTGAGGTCTTCTCATAAATGGCTTTTATGATGTTTAGGTCAGTTCCTCCGATCCCACCTTTCTTGAGGGTATTTATTAAGAAAAATGCTGTATTTTGTCGAATGCTTTTTCTGCATCTGTCGACAGGATCATACGATTTTTGTCTTTTCTTTTGTTGATGTGATGTATCACATTGATTTGCAAATATTGAACAGCCTGTAACCCAGAAATGAATCCCACTTGATCATGGTGGATAATTCTTTTTATGTGCTGTTGGATTCGATTTGCAAGTATCTTGGTGAGGATTTTTGCATCCGTATTCATCAAGGATATTGGCCTGTAGTTCTCTTTTTTTGTTGGATCTCTTTCTGGCTTGGGAATCAGAGTGATGCTTGTTTCATAAAATGAGTCTGGTAGTTTTCCTTTGTTTTCTATTTTTTGTAATAGCTTGAGAAGAATTGAGATTCATTCTGTTTTAAATGTCTGGTAGAATTCCCCAGGGAAGCCATCAGGTCCAGGGCTCTTATTTGTTGGGAGATTTTTGAGAACTAATTCAATTTCTTCACTAGTTATGGGTCTGTTCAGGTTTTCTATCTCTTCCCGTGTGAATTTTGGTAGTGAGTGTGTGTTTAGGAATTCGTGCATTTCTTCTAAGTTGCCCAATATGTTGGCATTTAATTTTTCATAGTATTCCCTGATGATTGCTTGTATTTCTGAGGGACTGGTTGTAATAAGTCCATTTTGATTCATGATTTTGTCCATTTGGGTGCTCTCTCTTTTCTTTTTGAGAAGCCTGGCTAGAGGTTTGTCAATTTTGTTTATTTTTTCAAAAAACCAACTCTTGGTTTCATTGATATGTTCAATTGTTTCTTTGGTCTGTATGTTGTTTATTTCTGCTCTGATTTTTACTATTTCTCTTCTTCTACTGAGTTTGGGGTGCTCTTGTTGCTTTGCCTCTAATTCCTTTACATGAGCTGTTAGATTTTGCACTTGTGCTTTTTCTAATTTCTAGAAATAGGCCTGGAGTGCAATGTACTTTCCTCTTAGGACTGCTTTCGCCGGATCCCATAGAGTTTGGATTGCTGTATTTTCATGTTCATTTCTTTCCATATATTTTTAAATATCTTCTCTAATTGCCTGATTGGCCCATTCATTCTTTAGTAGGGTGTGCTTTGACCTCCATGTTTTTGGAGGTTTTCCAGACTTCTTCCTGTAATAGATTTCAAGTTTCAAAGCATTATGATCTGAAAGTGTGCATGGTATGATCTCAGTTCTTTTATATTTATTGAAGGCTGCTTTATGTCCCAGTGTGTGATCTATCTTGGAGAATGTACCATGCGCACTTGAGAAGAAAGTGAATTCCACGTCCTCAGGATGTAGAGTTCTAAATATATCTGTCAGATCCATCGGGTCCAATGTTTCATTCGTGTCCATTTTTCCTTTAGTGATTTTCTGTCTGGTTGATCTATCCATTGCTCTAAGTGGTATATTAAAGTCCCCTGCTATTAGCACATTCTTATGTATAAGATTGATTCTGTTTGTGATTAATTGTTTAAATATTAAGTGCTCCCATAGTCGGTGTGTAGACATTTATGACTGTTAGTTCTTCCTGATGGATAGACCCTGTAATTATTATATAATGCCCTTCTTCATCCCTTGTTATTGTCTTTAATTTAAAGTCCAGTTTGTCAGATATAAGTATAACTCCTCCAGCTTTCTTTTGGCTTCCGGTAGCATGATATATATTTCTCTATCCCCTTAATTTTAATCTGAAGGTATCTTCCAGTCTAAAATGCGTTTCTTGTAGACAGCAAATAGATGGATTTGGGTTTTTTTTTATCCATTCTTGTACCCTATGTCTTTTGATTGGAGCATTCAGCCCATTTACATTCAGTGTTATTATTGAAATATATGGGTTTAGAGTCATTGTGTCCTTTGTGGAATTCATGCTTGTGGTGGTGTCTCTGGTATCTTGCGTTCCTTGAAACACCTCCCTCAGAGCGTCTCCCTCAGGATTTCTTGTAGGGCCGGCTTAGTGGTGACAAATTCTTTCAATTTCTGTTTATTTGGAAAGACTTTTATCTCCTTCTATTTTGAATGACAGGCTTGCTGTGTAGAGGATTCTTGGCTGCATATTATTTCTGTTCATCACATTGAAGATCTCCTGCAATTCCTTTCTGGCCTGTGAAGTTTCAGTAGATAGGTCTGTCACCACTCTGATAGGTTTCCCTTTCTATGTTAGGGTATTTTTCTCCCAAGCTGCTTTCACAATTCTCTTTTTCTCCTTATATTTTGCAAGTTTCTCTAGGATATGTCGTGCAGATGATCGATTCAAGTAATGTCTGAGGGGAGTTCTCTGTGCCTCTTGAATTTCAACTTCTACTTCCCTCTCCAGGCTGGGGAAGTTCTCTGCTATAATTTGTTCCAGGACTCCTTCAGCACCTTTCCCTCTCTCTTCCTCTTCCGGAATTCCTATGATACGGATATTGTTCCATTTGATTGTATCGCTGAAGTCTTCTTTCATGTTCCTGGATCAGTTTATCTCTCTTTTTCTCAGTTTCTTCTTTTTCTATAATCGTGTCTTCTAAATCACCTATTCTCCTTTCTTCCTCTTCAATCTGTGCATTGGACGCCTCCGGTTTATTATGTATCTCATTTATCACAGTTTTTAATTCATCATAACTATTTTTAAGCTCCATAATTTTTGTAGCCATAGTTTCTCTGATGTCCCCCATGCTTTTTTCAAGCACGGCGATTAATTTTATGGTTATTGTGCTAAATTCTTGTTCAGTTACGTTGCTTATGTCTGTTTTGAACAGTTCTCTAGCTGTCATTTCTTCCCGGAGTTTCTTTGGAGGAGAGCTCTTTCGTTTTGTCATTTGGTTAGCTTTTTAACTCGTTAATTTTTAACGCTTGTTGTACACAGGGCCCCTGTGAGTTCTGCTGTATTAGAGAGAGCTCTTTTGACTGTTCAGGGCCTGCCTGTTCAGGAAGTGTTCTTTGGACGGTGTCTGTTGGATTCTCTTGTGGAGCGTTTGGTTATTTTGTTTCCCTAATGGTAGTGGTATTTGGGACTCTCCACCATGTGTAGTTTGGCTTGTTTCTTGGGGCAGCTGCACTTATGAGGTTTCCTTCCCAGTGTACTCTGTCTCTTTTCCTTCCCAAACTCTTGTGCCTCAGTGTCCTACGACCTCAGGCCTTCTCTGTTTGAGAGATGGGTGCAGGCAAAATGTATGGAGCTCCCTATTTCTCCACCATCTTGCCTTTCCTCTCCTAGTAGAATATTCTTTAATCCACAGGTATTCATGGTGTTTTCAATTTTTTTCTTGTGGTTGATTTCGAGTATATGGCACTGTGGTCTGAAAATATGCATGGTATGTTCTCGATCTGCTGTACTTGTTTAGGGCTTATTTGTGACCCATTGCATGACCTATTCTGGAGAATGTTCCAGGTAACTTAAGAAGAATGTGTATTCTGTGGCTTTAGGATGAAATGTTCTGAATATATCTGTTATGTCTATCCGGTCCAGTGTGTCATTCAATTCCTTACTGATTTTCTGCTTAGATGATCTGTCCATTTCTGTAAGTGGGATGTTGAAGTTCCCTCCTATTATGGTATTATAATCAATGATTTGCTTTATGTTTGTGATTAATTGATTTATATATATTGGGTGTCTCACATTGGGAGTGTAAATATTTACAATTGGTAGATCTCTTTGGTGGATAGACCCCTTAATTATGATATGCCTTTCTTTATCCCTTGTTACAGCCTTTATTTTAAAATCTACTTTGTCTGATATAAGTATAGCTACTCCAGCATTCTTTTGATGGTCATTATCATGATAGATGGTTCTCCATCCCCTCACGTTCAATATACAGGTGTCCTTAGGTGTAAAATGAGTCTTTGTAACCAGGATACAGATGGGTCTTTTTTTCTTATCCATTCTGGTACCATAGGTCTTTTGATTGCAGCATTTAGCCTGTTTACATTGGGTGTGATATACATACGTTTTTATGGTACTTTAAGTCCTAGTACGTACAGACTGAAAGACCTTATGTTCCTACCACTGATGCAAACACAAGGTACATTATTTGATTTTGTATAATAAATATGAATGATTTCTTCTTATGATAATGTGAAACTATTGGTGTAAACTATGCAATTTTGGTAAGTATATCATTTATTCAAATAGTGAATGATAAAATTCCATGGCCATGTCTTTACATATGATGTATCATCTGACTATCCCCACCAAGTCTCTTTATTGGAGATTTCTTTTAAAAAGTGCTAAATACTTGGTCTTGACAGGAAACATGTGGTAAGAAAGCATGGAGCAGAAAAATGGAAGTTCCTTCACTGGGTTTATCCTGCTGGGCTTCTCTGACCGGCCTCAACTCGAGCGAGTCCTCTTTGTGGTTCTTCTGATCTTCTATCTGCTCACCCTGCTGGGAAACACGACCATCATTGCACTGTCCCTCCTGGACCCACACCTTCATACTCCCATGTACTTTTTTCTCTCCAACCTAAGCTTTCTGGACCTGTGTTACACGACCAGCACTGTTCCTCAGCTCCTGGTTCATCTCAGGGGAGCAGACAAGTCTATCACCTTTGGCGGCTGTGTAGCTCAGCTGTTCCTCTCTCTAGGTTTGGGAGGCACAGAATGCATCCTCTTAGGGGTGATGGCATTTGACCGCTACGCAGCCATCTGCAGGCCCCTGCACTACACGGTGATCATGCACCCTCGTCTCTGTGCCCTGATGGCGTCTGCATCGTGGTTCATTGGTTTTGCCAACTCCTCATTGCAGACGGTGCTCTTTTTTCTTGTACCACTTTGTGGGAGAAATAAAATAGATCATTTCTTTTGTGTTGTCAGTGCCCTGCTCAAACTTGCCTGTGTTGACACCACTGAGTATGAGTCAGAGATTTTATTTTTCAGTATGATCTTTTTCTTCATACCTGCGTCATTAATCACGTTCTCCTATGGTCGGATTGTCTGGGCCGTCTTAAGAATAAAGTCAGCCAGAGGCCAGAGGAAAGTGTTTGAGACATGTGGGTCCCACTTCACAGTGGTCTCCCTCTTCTATGGCACGGCCATCTACATTTATGTCCAGCCCAATAACAACTACTCCCAGGATCAGGGCAAGTTCATTTCTCTCTTCTACACCATCATAACCCCTATGGTCAACCCCTTCATATATACCCTGCAGAACAAGGATGTGACAGGAGCAATAAAAATGGTGCTCCTTCGGAGCTAGGACTCCAGATGCCTTGGGGGAAGACCCTGTGATGGAAGACTTTGAATGTCATAGCCGTTAAGATTTTGTGTCCTGCTCATGTCATCCAACATTTTCCTTAATGACTTTTCAAGAGAATTTCCTTTTATTCTTTTATACAAGTGATTGTTCAAACTCTAAGTTCATGGATTCATTGCAGCTTCCAGAGATGCTGAATAAGTGTTCCTAGACCATCTGCATCATATTCATATTTATTTAATAATAAAGTTTCACAGGATTTTATATCACCCCCATTTGGGAACACTATTCCATTTCTAATTGCAAAGGAGGATTATGCACACATCATAAAACCATAGCAAAATAGGAATAGACCATTAAAGCACTGTAATCAATATTAACATTTTAGCATTTTCTAGCAATGGCTGAAGAGGTATCATCTTTTCTTTCATTTTGATCATGGCTCTATTGGAATGTCCATAGGCTGTCTGTATCAGAGGTTTTTCCCACAAGTAGGAGGGGAACGGCTGGCAGAACAACTTGAAGGTGAAAGAAAAACCTGCTAATATCAATCCAAATAAAACCGTATGTATATCAGTATGTGGTGTCATGTCACCATTGTGATCCTGTTTTACTTTTGAAAAACAATTCTTTGTTTTTCTAAAAGCTTTTTGTTTGAAATTAATTTTTATTAGTATTTTTTAAGTTTTTATTTTATTTTTTAATATCTTTATTTTATTTTGAGAAACAGAGACAGAGAGCGAGCGAGGGAGGGACCGAGAGAGAGGGAGACACAGAATCTGTAGCAGGCTCCAGGCTCTGAACTGTTAGCACAGAGCCCGATGTGGGGCTTGAACCCACGGACTGTGAGATCATGAGCTGAGCCGAAGTCGGACACTTAACCAACAAAACCACTCAGGCGCCCCTAAGTTTTTATTTTAATGTTATTATAGCTAGCCTGCAGTGTTATAATATTTTCCTGTGTACAATATAGTAATTCAAAATTTCAGCCATCACCAGTGTACTCCTAAATCACCATCACTTATTTAACCCATCCCCCCACACCCTCCCCGGTGGTACCAGTAAGCCAAGACAAAGAATGAGAGATTCTAAGTTCACCTGTCCCTACTTTCGTAGCCCTATTGTGGCCTGAGGACTGATGTGAGTTCGCATAACGACAGTGTGTATAGTGTGGGTAACTGCTCTCTGAGCAGACCCTATACCTCCTGCTCGCACACTACTGGATCCGTCATCAGAGTGCAGTCACCCCTATAAGACGCTCCTGTGTCTCCTAGTCTGTACATTTTACCACTACTGTTTGCCAGAGTCCTGCTCTGACCAGGGCTCCCTGAGGAACAGGAACAGGTCACAGATCCCTGGAAACCCCTCCCTTTGCAGGTGACTTCTTTTCAGATGCTTGTTTTGTGACATAGGTGAGGGCTTTCTTTCACCTTTGTGGTGTTGTGGCATGTTTGAGACCTGGTGGTGAGGACTCTGGGAACCATTGTGTGTGGACACATGGTTTATGGGGTAAGGGGGGCTGTAATGCAGAAAGGAGAGGGTGAATGACTGGAGGTCAGAGGATCAGGGGAAGGGGTTCCTGATGTGGCCTTAGGAACAGGACTCTGACTTTTGGGAGGTGACATTTCCTTCTTTCCCCAGGGTTCTTCTAACTGTTTTGGAATTAAATTCACAGGAGACAGAGTAACAGGAGAACACTTCCAAAGTTTTCTTACCTGCACACGGAGGCCCAGTCAGGAAATTGAGACCCAATGGAATGACCAAAAGAGGTGGTTTTTTTCCTTTTCTTGGGAGATACTAGATGTGTGCAAAATTGACAGGAGAGAGAAAACAAGTGTTTGGAGCTTCAGTTAGTAAGGAATTCTAAGTGGAATTTGGGCTGAGGTAGTAGATTTTTAAAACATTAGCCATTTTATTTCTATAGCTTTCTCAAATCTAAGCGGTCTTTTACTTCTTAGTCCTGGGTGGGGGTCTTTTATAGGGGAGGTGTTTCCTGCTTCCAGGGGACAGAAGAGGGTATGATGTCCTTGCACCTGCCCTTTCCACAGTAGCTTCTATTCAAAATAATCACTATGCTGTTGAGGTCCATATTGGGTCCCCACACTGGCTCCGCTTTAAAATTTTAATTGTATTTACGTTGTTTGGCAGATGTATTTTAACCAATGTGAACTGAATAAAATATATGAGGTCTTCAAGAAGTGTAAGTTCTCCTGATTCGTGAACCATTTGTGAGGATAGTTTTAACCTCTTTTGAAAGTGAAGTTGTTCAGTCATTGCACCTGTGTGTTGAGTGTCACTGAAGCATCCTGGACATTTCTAATGATTGAGTTATTTTGGATCCTCATGATCAATGGCGTGTCGTTATTAATGGTCAAAGCCTTTCTCAAGAGTCCCCCTGATTCTGTGGTAGCAGGTCAAAAGTAGTACTTTCCATGCATTTTAAATACTATTTTAATATTTGTTTATTTTTGAGTGAGGGAGAGAGAGAGAAAGAACAAGTGGGGGAGGGGCATAGAGAGAGGGAGACAGAGGATCCAAAGGGGTCTCTGCGCTGACAGCGGAATGCCTGATATAGGGCTCAAAGTCAGCAACCCTGAGATCTCGACTTCAACTAAAGTTGCATGATTAACTGACTGAGCCATCCAGGCTCCCTCTTTTTTTCATGTATTTTAAAGTCATCATTTCAAGCACTTGGAAACACTGAAACAGTTTTGTCAGATTCTTTTTGGAAAGTTCCTTCTTAATTTATCTTCAGGAAAGAGATCTCTGTTTTAATGTAATTAAAGAAAGCATGTTGGCTAAGAAGGTATTGGTTTTAGCCTGAAATTAACCTCTCCCAAGTTTCACTGTCTTTGTTGGAAAAACCATCTATATTTCCCAAAGAATGTTTCTCCTCATGTTCTACCACAGCATGTTACATTTTGGTTTGCATTTGGGGTGAAGCAGCATATATATTAATATATTATTATACACTTGCACACACGGACATGCTCATGCACAACAATGTGCTCTATATCTAGTCTCCTGTAGTCCCTACTCTTAACACTTTTGTGAAGATGATTAGTAGAAGAAAATCTGTTTCCTTTAGCTTATACTACTTAAAAGTGACTGGCTTATAAATGATATATTTCCAGTATGTTCTGAAATATAAATACATCCTAGTGTATATTAACAGTTTATTCCTGTAGGTCACATTGAAAGGAAAAAAAAAACACTTTCTAGGAGATGGTGGGTATACTGGTTATTGGTAGAATCTTGTACCGCTCAAGCGTTCCATGGAGCAAACTATACCCTTATAGTTGTAATAACTTAAAATTTAGAATCACAGACTTTCAGTCTTTGCATTGGAATTTGGATCACAAAGAGTAGGCTATGTGAGTAGGTAGGTTAACGCTAGAATAGCCTCATTCGATAACTGTCAATGTGTCAATGTGTCCAGTGTCCAGAATTGTGTTCTCTATGTTGTCTTCTAGGAGTTTTACAATATCAGGTCTTATGTTTTCATGTTAATCTATTACAAGTTAATTTGTGTGAGTGGTGTAATATAAGGCTCCAGTTTCATTTTTCTGAATGTATTTACCCAGTTTTCTCAGGACGATTTATTAAAGAGACTATGTTTCCCTGTGAATATTCTTGATTCCTTTTTTAAATATTAGAGTTCATGGTCAACTTACTGTCCATCAGAGGGTTCATACTGGTGAGAAACTCTATGTATGTACAAAATGTGGGAAGGCCTTTAGACAGTGTACAGCCTTACTCAACATCAGAAGCTCAATATTGCCGACAAACTATATGAATATACCGAATGTTGGAAGTCCTTTCTGTGTGGCTCTGCCCTTCAAGTACATCAGTAACTCCCTACTGGTGAGAAACCATATTAATGTGAGCAATGTGGGAAGCCTTTGGTCATGGCTATCATCTTATTCTTCATCATAGACTTCATCCTGGAGAAAAACCTTATGAATGTAAGGAATTTGGGAAGGCCTTGAGTCGTTATTCCAAACTTATTTCACACCAAAGTATCCATATTGGTGTTAAACCCTAAAACTGCAAGGATCATGGGAAGGCTTTTAGACTCATCTCACACCTTACACAACATCAGAGTATTTGTATGGTGAGAAGCCCTGTAAATGTGAGGAATGTGGGAAGTCCTTTAGACAATATTTGCACCTCACCCATCATCTGAAAATTTTTAATGTAAAAATATAAGATAGGTTTTCAATCCTGTGTTGTAGAACACTCTATAAATGTAGTAATTAATTCCTTTTGTTTCCTTCATGCAGGCAACTGACTTGGCTTAATAGATTTGATACCATTAAATGAACATGTTAATTTCAAGTATTCCACCATTGCTTAAACCTGATAAACTTCACCTTTACTCTAAAAACAAATCCTATCAATGCAACAAATGTGGGAGACACTTATCTCCATCCCATCACTTTCCTACTTGTATTATATTGACAAGATATTTAACTGCTCTGTGCTCTAATTTTTTCATTTGTGAAATGGTAATTTAATACTGTGGCAGAGTAAAGATTGCTCCAAGTTCTTTGACATTTTCCCCCAACTCTCCACCAAGTGCTGGAATCTACTTTCCTTCCATTTAAGGCTGGGCAGACAGTGACTACTTTGACTAGTAGAAGTAGTGTTGTGCCAGTTTCTATCCCAAGCTTTGCTGGTAGATTCTACTTCATCTCCTTGGTATCCTCTCTTAAGCTTAGGCCCTTTCTGTTAAGAAGTCTGGCTGCTCAGCTAAAGAGACCACATGGAGAGCCCTAGCCCACATAGAAAGATAGAAGCACCTTTCTTTTTTTTTTTTATTTTTTTATTTTTATTTTATTTTTTTTTACAAATAGTTTATTGTCAAATTAGTTTCTTTTTTTCTTTTTTTTTTTACAAATAGTTTATTGTCAAATTAGTTTCTACATAACACTCAGTGCTCATCCCCAAAGTGCCCTCCTCCATGCCCATACCCCCTCCCCCCCACATCCATCAGTCCTCAGTTTTTGTCAGCATTCAAGAGTCTCTCATGGTTTGCCTCCTTTCTGAGCCCAGTCTTTCACACATGCCTACCTATATACCAGACATTTGAGTGAAACAGTATTGTATCCTCCAGACTAGCAGGCAGCTGAATGCTACTGAGTGATTTCAATTGAGATCATATAAAACAGATAGATCTACCAATGGAGCCTCTGCCCAAACTCCTGACCCACAAGACCATGAGAAATAATAAAATGACTGTTGTTTTAAGCCACTAAAAAAACCCCCAACACACTTCGAAGACTCAAAGGAGGTCTGTGACCACCAAACCATTCCTGCAATAAATATGAAAAGGACTTCGTTGAGTGGAAAGGAAAGAACAAAAGTGGCAAAGGCTGACAGAAATAGAAAATATCTCCAGAAAGAATGTCAGAACAAGAAATAATATGACACCAAATTCATATCTTTCCATCATTAGTCTGAATGTAAATGGACTCAATGCTCCAATTAAAAGATATAGGGTGTCAGAATGCATAAAGAAACCAAGACCCATCTATGCTGCCTACAGGGACTCATTTTAGACCTAAAGACACAGGCAGATTCAAAGTGAGAGGTTGGAGAAACACTTATCATGATAGTGGACATGAAAATAAAGCCTAAGTATCAATCTTGTATCAGCAAACTAGACTTTAAAACAAAATATGTAACAAGAGATGAAGAAGGGCACTAAGTACTAATAAAGGGGAGGCTTCAACAAGAAGATCTAACACTTGTAAATATTTATTCCCCCAACATCGTGGCACCTTAATTTATAAAACAATTAGTAACAAACATAAAGGCACTCATGGACAATAATATAATAGTAGGACTTTAACATTCTACTTCCATAAATGGACAAATCATTTTTTCCACAAACATTCCCTTGCACAAAGCGAAAATCAATGAGGACGCAAGGGATTTGGATGACACACTGGATCTGTTGGACTTAACAGATACATGCGCAACATTCCATCCTAAAGCAGCAGAATACACATTCTTCTCAAGTGCACATGGAACATTTTCCAGAATAGATCACATACTGAGTCACAAATCAGGCATGGGGGCAACTGAGTACGTCGTTTGTTTAAGCATCTGAGTCTTAATCTCAGCTCGTGTCTTATCTCAGGGTGTGATTTCAAGCCCGGTGTTGGGAGTGTTGGGCTCGGAGACTAAAACAAAACAAAACAAAACAAAACAAAACAAAGCACAAATCAGGTCTCAACAGACACGAAAAGACTGCGATTGTACCATGCATATTTTCTGACCACAGTGCTATGAAACTTGGGTCAGGATCACTAGATAATGTCCCACAAGTATCAAAGTGATTTGAGCAGATGAAGACTGGCAACAGTCAGCGAGGTCTGGGATGAAAAGCATAGTAGCAGGTATGATACCCAGAGTGTATTGTTTTTGCCTGTTCTCCCCATAACTATCAGGATGGTATCTAACTGGTAAGGGAATAACTGAGAAAATTCAAATGTAAGAATGTTTTTAACAGGACGTAGTTTATGTCTTAGACTGAATATGATAAATGAACTGGAAATTATGAACAAGAAACAGTCACAAAACACCCATCAACTAACTTCCTTCCATTTTTCTGTAGCGATTATTTTAACTCTCCTGGTAAATTGAAAATCATTTGGAACTTAAATGCAAAGACTAGCTGAGTTTAAGTAAACCATGTATGTTTTATTAAAAAGACATATTTTAAAAAATGGTTTTAGCACATCATTAAGAAATATGGTTATAAACTTTACAGTGTTTTAGAGGATTTGAGTTTTGTTTTCCTAGAATGTTAGAAGTTTGGTGGGATTTGTGACGCTTCTTCATATTCATGCTAAAGATTAGAATGTGCCTAATATTTAGCTTTGTGATGCCATATAATTTGGTTATAAATGAAATGAAATGAGGAATTCATTCACATATTAATATTTAAGATTAAGGAACTTAATGGAATCTTCCTTATATGTTCACGTGTAAATATTTTGGGCAATTGTGAGAGAAAAATCTTAAGTGTTTTGTAAAACAAGAGTTATTGTCCTCTGTGTTATTAAGAGTTATTGTCCTCTGTGAGAGATGTGAACTAATAAAAGAGACAGATTAGGTCTCCTCCGGCATTGTCCTCCATCGTCATTGTCCCTGAGGATTGCCACCTGTGGGCAGCTCAGTGACATGGGCTCATTAAGAGTGTGGGGCATCAGTGTTCCCCAGAGAGGTCAGCAGGGGAAGGGACTTGGTTCTCTGTGCCAGCACAGCTACAGCTCAGAGTCATAGCATCCTCTCCTGCTCATAACGGTCTCACTGTCATACAGGCAAGTCATCATACCCGGGAAACTATCCTGAAAGTTTGCAATTGTCTTCATCATCTACCTTCTAGAGGCAAAGTGCAGATCTCTGGTACTACATGAAGTCATCCTGAGAAAGCATCCTTTTTTAAGAAAAATTCATGGATGAGTCAGTGCTGGTATAGTCAACCTTTGCATTTGCTGCAAACACTGAATGATTCTACATGTCCTCATTCCGATCCTAGAACTGTATTTAGGCAGTAACTTGAAGTGAGGTGGGGAAATAGCTTAGATCCCGACAGAGAAGGCAAAAAAAAAAAGGTGAGTAAAATGGAACTAACTCTCTGTGTTGCTCTAGGAATTGGCAAGTCAGTTTATTTTCAGTTACAATTGTTCTTGAAACAAAAATACTAAATGATTTGCATATATGGTCAATTGTCTAAAGGAAGGAGCCGACTATGGAAATCAGTAAATAGAGGAATTAAATATAATTGTTCATTACAAATGCCACCATGTCATTCATAGACATTTCATCTATTTTAGTACATTCATTATACCTCTCTATGCACGTGCAGAAAATAATTTCA
>NW_024083068.1:0-19293 GCF_003009895.1 Hyaena hyaena | reverse complement strand
AGCAGCAGCGGTTCAGTCGTAGCACTGGGGCTGCGGAAATCTTGTCCGTCCTTTTCCAGGGTTCATTCAGGAGCTGGACAGGACAGCGTGTGTGTGTCAGTGTATCAGTGAATGTCATACATTGGAAATGTCTTATATAGAGACATTGTTCTGAGGTATTTTGACTTTAAAATGTGTGTACATATGAATATCTCGTGTGGAAATTTGTATTCTTGACTAAAATGTTAGAGTTTTGTGTCAGTTTGAACAACTATGCAAACGGTAAACTACTCCTTTATCACCTCATGTGTGTCAGTACTAAGCATTTAACATCTTTCATTGATGCCTGTTCTCCCAATTACTTTTGTAAAATTGTGTTCTTGTGAGGTGTCATTTCAATTATACTTTTTTTGATGGTCATCATTACATAAAATGCCAGTTGCTTTATAGAATCTATTTTTATTTTAATAATATTTTCTCCCTTTATATATGTAATGGTTACTCTTTTCAAGTATTTATTTTTTGTATGTAAAGTAATAATTTATGCATAATTTTTATTACTTATTTGTCTGTATCATAATCTCATGACAGTTGAGGTCCACATTCTTATATATATATATATTTTGTGGAACCCACACATACACATAAAATCCTGTAAAGCAGCAAGAAATTTGTACAAATTCATTTCACCAGGGATTTATCTTTTCCTCACTTTCTTTCTAGTCCTTATTGGTATGATAATGTTGAAATACATCATTACTTTCTTCTAATTTTGCAGTATTATATTGGTGGTATTTTGGGTGAGTTGGCATTTTATGTTTGCCGTCTTTCACTTTAGTGAGTGTTTCCTTTATAAAGCACATTTCAAAATTTGTCAGCGTGGTGGCTCAGTTGGGTAAGCCTCCAACTCTTGACTTCAGTTCAGATCATGATGTCACAGGTGTGAGGTTGGGCTCTTCTCTGACAGTGAGGAGGCTGCTTGGGATTCTCTCTCTGTCTGCATCTCTCTCTCCCTCCATTTGTCTATGCTCCTCTCCTGCTTCTGCTTGCTCTACTTTCTCTCTCTCTCACAAAATAAATAAACTTAAAAATATTTTTAAAAAATTGTCAGCTGTGTGTTTCAGATAAATGTATGTATATTTCTGCAGTTGTGCATGAGACTGAAGTGTGGTTTATTTTTATTTGCTCTTCTGAACAGCTGTGAGTGAGGGGATCTTCCTTGTTGTGGCACATCGAGGCTGTCTCACATACTGTTATAATTAATTCTATTAAAAATTGTTTGTATATAGATTTTGTTTTTTGGGGATCACTGATCAACCTTTATAGGAAATCCAAGGAGGCATAAAAAAGTGTGAAACACTACATCCTTTATTCAGTGTCTAGATCAGTGTTGTACCAGTTTCTTTCACACATCGATGGGTCTACCCCTAAACTTGATTCAAATTTTAAAACTCTTGTAAGAATTAAAAATGTACAGGATGCCTACCCATGTGGATATGATAGAACTGAAATACTTGTCTTCTGATGCCTCGTTCATTGGTATGTTACTATGCTCATTCAGTACTAGGCAGCTGGATGAAAATGTCATCAGACGAGCCTTGGAGCCTTAGGGCTGGAATTATATAATTAACATATATAATAATATATTATTATATTGACAATACCAATATATGCTTTCCTGTATGCCTTTCCTTGTACTATGTTAGGTTTTGCATTGTAGCTCTTTGACGTGTCATTGCTTTGAGAATGTATATCTTTATATATTTACCTATGTAATTATTTTATCATAGGAAATGATGTAAAGCATTACACCTTTTACATAGATCACACATTTGGATAACTCTTTAAATGTTTATTCTGATTAGAATGTTGATAGGGAATAAGCCTACCTCTTTCAGGAATTTAATGACTTCTAGTTGGTAATGTGTGAAACAGAAATCTGCAGAAGGAAGAGGAAAGTGTTGGCCACTGGATTTTAGAGTTCTGATTCCAAAGGACTCTGCACAACCAATGAATTTTTGGAGTTTCTGTTAAAATGATATGGTACTTTTAAGCATCTTTCGGACAAAAGTTAAACACTTTTTGAATGGTGGTTTGTCACTTTCTCTCTATTTATTGTTTTACTACCACACACATACGCATGTTTATATGCAGAACTAGTAGTGATAGCTTGATTATAATTGAATTCTTTGTATAAATATATTCCAGATCATAAATTACTATCCCTCAGTTTATTTTCAAGATCATGTTGTGTTATAATCTCTGACGTGTGGTGTGTACATTTCAGTTGTGTGGAATTATGAGATACATATGAAACATAATGAGTCCCTCTCTGTCTGCATGTGTTTTCCATTCTTTCTGGATTCTGTCCCCCTTTTCCCACACCCTCATTTTCTCTAAAGTGTCCAAATACTTTTGTAGTTCTTTAAGCCTACAAATCTGACATTGAAAGACCTTTTGTACCGATGCAGACACAGGCCCATTATTTGATTTTTCATATATTAAATATTAGTGATTTACTTTTTTTGTGGTAATGTGAAACTAAATAGAAACTAATTGGTCAAATTCATGAGTCCATCGTTTATTCAAATAGTTACTTATAACATGATATGGCCTGTCTTATAACATGACAAATCCACCTCCTCCCAACTTTTTATTGTTTTGAAGATTTCTTTAAAAAATTGCTAAATATTTGGTCTTGACAGGAAACATGTGGTAAGAAAGTATGGAGCAGAAAAATGGAAGTTCCTTCACTGGGTTTATCCTGCTGGGCTTCTCTGACCGGCCTCAACTCGAGCGAGTCCTCTTTGTGGTTTTTCTGATCTTCTATCTGCTCACCCTGCTGGGAAACACGACCATCATTGCACTGTCCCGCCTGGACCCACACCTTCAGACTCCCATGTACTTTTTCCTCTCCAACCTAAGCTTTCTGGACCTGTGTTACACGACCAGCACTGTTCCTCAGCTCCTGGTTCATCTCAGGGGAGCAGACAAGTCTATCTCCTTTGGCGGCTGTGTAGCTCAGCTGTTCTTCTCTTTAGGGTTGGGATGCACAGAATGCTTCCTTTTAGGGGTGATGGCATTTGACCGCTACGCAGCCGTCTGCAGGCCCCTGCACTACACGGTGATCATGCACCCTCGCCTCTGTGCCCTGATGGCGTCTGCATCGTGGTTCATTGGTTTTGCCAACTCCTCATTGCAGACGGTGCTCATTTTCCTTGTACCACTTTGTGGGAGAAATAAAATAGATCATTTCTTTTGTGAGATCCCTCCACTGCTCAAGCTTGCCTGTGTTGACACCATTGTGATTGAGTCTGAGGTCTTCTCTGTCAGTGTGGTCGTTCTCCTCATACCTGTGGCATTAATCACATACTCTTATGGTCGGATTGTTAGGGTGGTCTTAAGAATAAAGTCAGCTGCAGGGCAGAGGAAAGCGTTCAGGATATGTGGGTCCCACCTCACCGTGGTCTCCCTGTTCTATGGCACGGCCATCTACGCTTACCTCCATTCCAGCAACAACTATTCCCAGGAAAAGGGCAAGTTCGTTTCTCTCTTCTATACCATTGTCACCCCCATGGCCAACCCTTTTATCTACACCCTGCGGAACAAGGATGTGATGGGAGCAATGAAGAAGGTGTTCTGTAGGGGCAATGACTCTGATGACTTGGGATGAAGACCCTTGATGAAAGACTTGAATGTCGGAGGCTTTAAGCTTTTTTGTCCTGCGTGTGTCATCCAACATTTCTGACAACTCTCAGGGGAATTTCGTTACCTCATTCTTAGATGCAAGTGAGTGTTCAAAATCATGGATCAAGTTCATGGATTCTTTACAAACTCCAGGGATGCTGATTTAGTGTTCCTGCAGCATCTGCATCACATTATTACTTTAAAAAGCTCCACAAGTTTTTCTTATTTCACCCCCATTTGAGAACACTATTCCCTTTCTACTTGCAATAAGACATTTACACACATATGGTAAGGACATAGTCAAAGTAAGAATGTGATCCACTAATGTTTAGTATAAGAAATATTAACATTTTAGTGCATTCTAGCAATTAATGGAGATATACCACTTATTTTTTTACTTTGATCATGGCTCTATTTTAAGGTCTGTAGATTGATTGTATCACATTTTTCCCCCAAGAGTAGTACAACTGTGAGGGAAAAAAAGAACCTTTTAGCTCAAAGAAAATCCTACTAACATCAATCAGATATCAAGTCATTTAGATTTCAAAGCCATTCAGATATCAAGTCCTAATGTGACCACACAGGTGTGACAATAATTTTATGTAGCCTTTATGTTACAGAGGGGGGTGATGCACACCTGTCAGTGATATTGGGAAGATGAGCTGGTAACACACCAGATGATGCTTAGTGTACTTTTGTGAAGAGTCAGAGAAACACCAATGTGGGGTGTACACCTTGGTGAGTCTCAGTTTGTGAGCCACTCTGTTTGTTAAAAAATGACTTTTAAGGACATTATTATATCTGAACAGTACATGACCCAAGTCCTATTTCATATTCTACACATTTTACCTATAGTAACGCAGAAATAGTTTTTTCCCCCTTCAAGAGTTTCTTGTCAAGTTGGTTTCCATATAACACCCAGTGCTCATCCCCACAAGTGCCCTCCTCCATGCCCATCACCCCCTTTCCCTTTTCCCCACCCCCATCAGCCCTCAGTTCTCAGCATTCAAGAGTCTCTCATGGTTTGCCTCCCTCCCTCTCCTCCACTATTTTTCCCATTCTCCCCCATGGGCCTCCGTTAAGTTCCTCCTAATCCACCTATATGTGCAAACATATGTTTCTGTCCTTCTCTGCCTGACTTATTTCGCTCAGCATAACACCCTCGAGTTCCATCCACGTTCCTACAAATGGCCAGATTTCATTCTTTCTCATTGCCATGTAGTATTCCATCGTATAGATAAAACACATCTTCTTGATCCATTCGTTCGTTGATGGGCACTTAGGCTCTTTCCATCTTTTGGCTATTGTGGAGAGTGCTGCTCTGAACATTGAGGTCCATGTGCCCCTATGCATCAGCACTCCTGTATCCTTTGGGTCAATTCCTAGCAGTGCTATTGCTGGGTCCTAGGGGAGTTCTATTGTTAATTTTTTGAGGAACCTCCACACTGTTTTCCAGAGGGGCTGCATCAGTTTACATTCCCACCAACAGTGTAGGAGGGTGCCCATTTCTCCACATCCTCGCCAGCATCTAGAGTCCTTTGATTTGCTCATTTTACCCACTCTGACCGGCGTGAGGTGGTATCTCAGTGTGGGTGTGATTTGTATTTCTCTGATGAGGAGGGATGCTGAGCATCGTTTCATGTGTCTGTTGGCCATGTGGAAGTCCTCTTTGGAGGAGTGTCTGTTCATGTCTTCTGCCCATTTCTTCACTGAGTTGTTTGTTTCTCGGGCGTGAAGTTTGGTGAGTTCCTTATAGATTTTGGATACTAGCCCTTTATCTGATATGTCATTTGCAACTATCTTTTCCCATTCCATCATGTGCCTGTTAGTTTTATGGATTGTTTCCTTTGCCGTGCAGAAGCTTTCAATCTTGATGGATTCCCAATAGTTCATTTTTGCTCTTGATTCCCTTGCTTTTGGGGATGTGTCAAGTAAGAAATTGCTGCAGTTGAGGTCAAGGAAGTTGTGTCCTGCTTTGTCCTCTAGGGTTTTGATGGTTTCCTGTCTCACATTCAGGTCCTTTATCCATTTTGAGTTTATTTTTGTGTATGGTGTGAGAAAATGATCTAGTTTCATTCTTCTGCATGTTGCTCTCCAGTTCTCCCAACACCATCTGTTAAAGAGGCTGTCTTTTTTCCATTGTATGCTCTTCCCCGCTTTGTCAAAGATAAGGTGGCTGTATACTTTTGGGTCCACTTCTGAGTTCTCAATTCTGTTCCATTGGTCTATGTGTCTGTTTTTGTGCGAATACCATACTGTCTTGATGATGACAGCTTTGTAGTAGAGGTTAAAGTCTAGGTTGATGATACCTCCCGTTTTGGTTTTATTCTTTAGTATTACTTTGGGTATTCGGGGTCTTTTGTGGTTCCATACAAATTTTAGGATAGTTTGTTCCAGTTTTGAGAAGTATGCTGGTGCAATTTTTATTGGAATTGCATTGAACGTGTAGATTGCTTTGGGTAGTAATGACATTTTAACTACATTTATTCTTCCAATCCATGAGTATGGAATGTTTTTCCATTTCTTTGTGTCTTCTTCAATTTCCTTGATAAGTTTTCTATACTTTTCAACATAGAGATCTTTTATATATTTGGTTAAGTTTATTCCTAGGTATTTTATGTTTTTTTGGGTGTGTGTGCCATTTTGAATGGGATCAGCTTCTTGATTTCTCTTTCTGTTGCTTCATTGTTGATGTATAAAAATCCAACTGATTTCTGTACATTGATTTTGTATCCTGCAACTTGGCTGAATTCTTGGATCAGTTCTAGTAGGCTTCTGTTGGAGTCTGTCGGTTTTGTTTTGTTTTTTTAATGTTTTTATTTATTTCTAGGAGAGAGAGAGAGAGAGACAGCGTGAGCTGGGGAGGGTCAGAGAGAGAGGGAGTCACAGACTGAAACAGGCTCCAGGCTCTGAGCTGGCAGTCAGCACAGAGCCCGACGCGGGGCTCGAACCCACGAACTGCGAGATCATGACCCAAGCGAAAGTCGGACGCTTAACCGACTAAGTCACCCAGGCGCCCCGTCTGTCGGGTTTTCTACATAGAGTATCATGTCGTCTGCGAAGAGTGAAAGTTTGACTTCCTCTTTGACAATTCTGATGCCTTTGATTTCCTTTTGTTGTCTGATGGCTGAAGCTAGGACTTCCAGCACTATGTGAAACAACAGTGGTGAGAGTGGACATCCCTGTCGTGTTCCTGATCTCAGGGGGAAAGTTCTCAGTTTTTCCCTGTTGAGGATGATGTTAGCTGAGGCCTTTTCATAGATGGCTTTTATGATGTTTAAGTCAGTTCCTTCTATCCCGACTTTCTCGTGGGTCTTTATTAAGAAAGGATGCAGTATTTTGTAAATGCTTTCTCTGCGTCTATCGACAGGATCATTTGGTTTTTATGTTTTCTTTTGTTGATGTGATGTATCACATTGATTGATTTGCGAATATTGGGCCAGGCTTGTAACCCAGGAATGCATCCCACTTGATATTGGTGGATAATTCTTTTTATCTGTTGTTGGAATCGAGTTGCAAGTATCCGGTTGAGGAATTTTGCATCCGTATTCATCAAGGATATTGGCCTGTAGCTCTCTTTTTTTGTTGGTTCTCTCTCTGGCTTGGGAATCAAAGTGATGCTGGCTTCATAAAATGAGTCTGGATGTTTTCCTTTGATTTTTATTTTTTTGGAATAGCTTGAGAAGAATTGGGATTAATTCTGTTTTAAACGTCTGGTAGATTCCCCAGGGAAGCCATCAGGTCCAGGGCTTTTATTTGTTGGGAGATTTTTGATAACTGATTTGATTTCTTCACTAGTTTTGGGTCTGTTCAGATTTTCTATCTATTCCCGTGTGAATTTTGGTAGTGAATGTGTGATTAGGAATTTGTCCATTTCTTCTAAGTTGTACAATTTGTTGACATAGAATTTTTCATAGTATTCCCTGACAATGGCTTGTATTTCTGAGGGGTTGGTTGTCATCAGTTCATTTTCATTCATGATTTTGTCTGTTTGGGTGCTCTGTCTTTTCTTTTTGAGAAGACTGGCTAGAGGTTTGTCAATTTTCTTTATTTTTTCAAAAAGCCAACCCCTGGTTTCATTGATCTGTTCACTGTTTCTTTGGTCTCTGTGTTGTTTATTTCTTCTCTGATTTTTCCTATTTCTCTTCTTCTACCTGGTTTGGGGTGCTCTTATTGTTCTGCCTCTTGTTCCTTTAGGTGAGCTGTTAGATTTTACACTTGTGCTTTTTCTAATTTCTTGAAATAGGCCTGGAGTGCAATGTCCCTTCCTCTTAGGGCTGCCTTTGCCGCATCCCATAGAGTTTGGATTCTTGTATTTTCATTTTCATTTGTTCCATATATTTTATAATTTCTTTTCTAATTGCCTGATGGCCCATTTATTGTTTAGTAGGGTGCTCTTTAACCTATGTTAAAGAGGTTTTCCAGGCTTCTTCTTGTGATTGATTTCAAGTTTCAAAGCATTATGATCTGAAAGTTTGCATGGTATGATCTCAATTCTTTTATATTTATTGAGGGCTGCTTTATGTCCCAGCATGTGATCTATCTTGGACAATATGCCATGCGCCCTTGAGAAGAAAGTGAATTCCCTGGCTGCAGGATTTAGAGTTCTAAATATATCTGTCAAATCCATCTGGTCCAAACTGTCATGTAAGTCCATTGTGTCTTTATTGATTTTCTGTCTAGTTGCTCTGTCCATTGTTGTAAGTGGAGTATTAAAGTCCCCTGCTATTAGCATGTTATTAGCGATAAGAGTGTTTCTGTTTGTGATTAATTGTTTTAAACATTTAGGTGCTCCCATATTTGGTCCGTAGACATTTATAATTGTTAGCTCTTCCAGATGGATAGACCCTGTAATTTTTATAGAATGCCCTTCTTCATCCCTTGTTACTGTCTTTACTTTAAAGTCCGGTTTGTGTGATATAAGTATAGCTACTCCAGCTTTTTTTGACTTCCTGTAGCATGATATGTATTTCTCCATCCTCTTACCTTCAATCTGAAGGTGTCCTCCAGTCTAAAATGAGTTTCTTGTAGACAGCAAATAGATGGATTTTGGTTTTTTATCCATTATACTACCCTATGTCTTTTGATTGGGGCATTTAGTCCATTTACATTCAGTGTATTATTGAAATATATGGGTTTAGAGTCATTGTGTCATTTGTGGGATCCATGTTTGTGGTGGTGTCTCTAGCTTCTTGCGTTTCTTGCAACATTTCCCTCAGAGAGTCCCCTTCAGGATTTCTTGTAGGACCGGTTTAGTGGTGACAAATTCTTTCCATTTTTGTTTATTTGGAAAGACTTTTATCTCTCCTTCTATTCTGAATGACAGGCTTGCTGGGTAGAGGGTTTGGCTGCATATTTTTTCTGTTCATCACATTGAAGATCTCCTGCCATTCCTTTCTGGTCTGCCAAGTTTCAGTAGATAGGTCTGTCACCACTCTGATAGGTTTCCCTTTGTATGTTAGGGCCCTTTTCTCCCTAGCTTCTCTCTAAATTCTCTCTTCGTCCTTATATTTTGCCAGTTTCACTAGGAAATGTGCAGATGATCGATTCAAGTGATGTCTGAGGGGAGTTCACTGTGCCTCTTGAATTTCAACATCTACTTCCCTCCCCAGGTTGGGGAAGTTCTCTGCTATCATTTGTTCCAGGACTCCTTCAACACCTTTCCCTCTCTCTTCCTCTTCTGGAATTCCTATTTTATGGATATTGTTCCGTTTGATTCTATCGCTGATCTCCCAAACTCTTCTTTCATGTTCCTGGATTAGTTTATCTCTCTTTTTCTGTTTCTTCTTTTTCTATAATCGTGTCTTCTAACTCACTTATTCTCCTTTCTGCCTCTTCAGTCCGTGAATTGGATGCCTCCAGTTTATTATGTATCTCATTTATCGCATTTTTAAATTCATCATAACTATTTTTAAGCTCAATATTGTTTGTAGCCATAGTTTCTCTGATGTCCTCCATGCTTTTTTAAAGCCCATTGATTAATTTTATGATTATTGTTCTAAATTCTTGTTCAGTTATGTTGCTTATATCTGTTTTGAGCATTTTTTTAGCTGTTAATTCTTCCTGGAATTTCTTTGGAGGAGAGCTCTTTCATTTCGTCATTTTGGTTATCTTTCTATCTCTTATTAGTTTTATGTATTTATTTTTTGAATGTTTATTTATTTATTTTGAGAGAGAGAGAGAGAGACAGAGCATGAGCAGAGAGAGAGGGAGCCACAGAGGCTGAAGCAGCTCCAGGCTCTGAGCTGTCAGCACTGAGCCTGATGCCGGGCTTGAACCCATGAACCAGGAGATCATGACCCAAGCTGAAGTCGGACGCTTAACCGACTAAGCTACCCAGGCGCCCCTCTTGTTAGTTTTTAAAGCTTGTTATGCACTCTGCACCTGTGAGCGCTGCTGTGCCAAAGACGGCTCTTTCACTGTCCAGGACCTGTCTGTTCAGAAAGTGTTCTTTGAATGGTATCTCTTGGTCTCTCTTGTTGAGGCCTTGATTATTTTATTTTCCTACTCGTAGTGGTATTTGGGACTCTCCACCATGTGTACTTTGGCTTGTTTCTTGAAGTAGCCCTGGAAAAGAAAACAGACAGACAAATACGCAGGTAACAAAGCACACAAACACACAGACAAATTCAACAAACACGCAAACCGAAAGGGAAAATGAAAAAGAAGAGAAAAGAGGAAGGAGGGAAGGCAAACAATAAGAAATAAAAACACATAAAAAAGAAGAAAAGAAAAGAAAAAAAAGAAGAAGAAACCCAATAGATAAAGAACAGTTTAAAGCATATAACCAGATTTCCCCGGTACAAATAAATAGCCGGGTGTATGCAGTGCTGGTTGAGTACAGAGAAAGAGAAATGACAGGGCGGGGATGAAGCGAAATTGGAAATATAATGAGCAGGCAGAGGGAATAAGAAGCTTTTTTCAAACAGCCAAAGAGTGAAGTATGGTTGGAGAAGAGGTGAAAGAAATGACAATGATGCTATCCAGAGAAACTATATAGTCTGATTACTCCAGAGAGAAAGAGATGAAAAGGTAGGTAGGTGTAGAATTTACATCTAGAGAATTGATTAACATCTAATGACTGTTTACGCAAGCCAGTGACCAGAATTAATCAAGGCATTGCATCCATGTTGGTCTTCACAGGCTCCAGTAAAAAAAAAAAAAAAAAAGGAAGAGGGCAGCTCTCTAGCCGGGATGGGCGTGGTTTGGCCCATTGCATCCAGCAGGAGTCCTGCCTTGGCGGTTGTGGGGAGAAGAGTGGTGGCGCTCCAGTCCCTTCTTGAACCAAGCGCTGCAACTCACTTTTTTGGGTGTGTAAACTCACTGTGCTGGGGTGTAGCCAAGGTGGGCTGTGCTCTGTATCCCAGGCCAGGCCTCATTTCCAGATCTCAGTCCGCGCACTCCATTGAAATTGTCCGAAATATAAACTCACAGGTGCCGAGAGCCGCATGGGCCTCTCTGGATGGCAGTCACAGCAAGGAGGTGGCAATGTTTGCAGCTCCTACCAGGAGAAATGAAAACTGGGATCTCCTTCTACTACTATTGGGTCATGTTGGATATAAGCCTACTGGTATTGACCAGGCCTCACAATATTCCATATCAGGCCCATATTCTGAATACAGATACCTCATAAGGAAAAGCATATTCCTGCTTTTACAAAAGAGATTTTAGATGAAAGCTCTATGGGCGATTGTCAAAAGGCTCTTCCTATGGGCCTTGCAGATGGGAGACTTAGCGGGTTAAGAACACAAGAATTACAACTGAGCCTGGCCCTGAGACCAAGGGCCTATTTTGGGGTTAAGAGCAAAACATAGTTACCACGTATATCTTTGCTAATTGGTGAAACATAGCAGTCCCTTCCTCAAGGCCTACTTTCTACTTACACTGGCAGCTGGGATGAGGATGGATAACAGTAGCTAAAACATAACCCAGGGGCAAAAGACTGACCCATTCAGGGCCCCCATGTTAGTCTCCACAAACAAATCAATTCAGAAACATTCGTCCTCTTGAGAGCCAGACAAAATACTCCTAACTTATCCATATACAATTTGACCTATATGCTATCCTATTTTTCACTAAGAACATTCTGTTATTTCCTTGGTCAGAATAATTCTACTATTGATATCACAAAAGGCCTCCCATTGTAAGAAAGTCCTTTCTTTGACTTCATCTTGTTGCTGAACCTTTAAATAAAGATACAAAAACCGACAGGACAGAGATGCCTGCCTGGTGATCAGAAAGAATCTCCGGGGCTCTCTCTCTCTCTCTCTCGCTGACACAGTCCATCCTTCAGGGACCCCTGGACCTGCCGGAGCTGCCTCGGCCCCCGGCACACAGACGAGACCCTCAGGGCTGTTTCAAGCCTCTCGCCTTCCCTCTGGGATCAAGCCAGAAGCCCCTGCTCCTGTCTCCTCCAGGTGGGGCTGGAGAGCAGGGAGCAGTTTCATCAGGGGTCGCCTGGGACCAGTGCGTCCGGCTAAGGTCAACTGGAGAGCAGGAAACCGGGTCCCTCTGTGTCCCGTCGCCTGAAATATAAACTTGCGGGCAAATCTCTCTCAGAAGTTTTAAGCCTCCGCCTCCCCTCTAGGGATCCAGTGGAGCCAGAAGCACAAAGGCGCACTGCCACGCATCCCCTCCAGGTCGAGCTGGCGCGCGGAGAGCAGTTTCCCCAGGGATCGCCTGGGAGCAGTGCGTCCCGCCGAGGGTCAGCCGGGAGAGTAGGAAACTGGATCCCTCTGTGTCCGAGCAGAGGTTTTTCCTCTTCTCCAGCGACAGGGACAGTGTCTTGAGCAGTTTTGGCCCCTCTTTTTCCCCCCTAGTTTCCCCCCTAGACTCACTTCGGCTCCCCGAAGAGGGAGATCCCCCTCCCTCTGTGTCTCTGGTCCCGGCCCGATTTTATCTTCCCCAGTCTGCAGTCAGGGTAGAAGGTTTTCTCAGCGGACTCTGTCTCCTTTTCCTCCCAAACTCCTGGAATGTAAGGGTTCCTATGGCTTCAAGCCTCCTCTGTGTGGAATATGGGGGTTAGTGAAATGTACAGAGCTCCCTATTTCTCCGCCATCTTGCCCTCCTCCATCAGTTCTCTAATTCTTGTATCATGCTTTTTGCCTTAGTTTCCCTCTTTTCTCTTTATTATTTTTTTAAATGTTTTATTTATTTCTAGAAGAGAGAGAGAGAGACAGCGCGGGCAGGGGAGGGCCAGAGAGAGAGAGGGAGTCACAGACTGAAACAGGCTCTGGGCTCTGAGCCGGCAGTCAGCACAGAGCTCGACACGGGCCTCGAACCCACGAACCGCGAGATCATGACCTAAGTGAAAGTCGGACGCTTAACCGACTAAGCCACCTAGGCGCCCCTCCTCTTTTCTCTTTAAAATTTCTTTTAAAATATATATTTATTTTTGAGAGAGAGAGAGAGACAGAGACAGAGTGCAAGCTGGGGAGGGGCAGAAAGAGGAGGAGACACAGAATCTGAAGCAGGCTCCAGGCTCAGAGCCTGACATGGGGCTTGAACTCAGGAACCATGAATTTATGACCTGAGCTGTCTCCAGAGGCAAGGGAAACAAAAGCAAAAATGAACTACTGGGACTTCCTCAAAATAAAAAGCTTCTGCACAGCAAAGGAAACAAACAGCAAAATTAAAAGGCAACCAACACCAAATGACATATCAGATAAAATGTTAGAATCCAAAATCTATAAAGAACTTATCAAATTTAACACCCAAAAAACAAATAATCCAGTGAAGAAATGGGCAAAAGACATGAATAGACACTTTCCCAAAGACATCCAGATGACTAACAGACACATGAAAAAATGTTCAACATCACCCATCATCAGGGAAATACAAAGTAAAACTACAATGAGATACCACCTCACACCCGTCAGAATGGCTAAAATTAACAACTCAGGCAACAGCAGATGTCGGCAAGGATTTGGAGAAAGAGGATCTCTTTTCCACTGCTGGTGGGAATGCAAACTGGTGCAGCCTGTCTGGAAAACAGTATGAAGGTTCCACAAAAAGTTAAAAATAGAACTACCCTAAAATACAGCAATTGCACTATTAGATATTCCTTCAAGGGTGTGCTGTGTCGAAGGTGTACATGCACCCCAATATTTATAGCAGCGCCATCAACAATAGTCAAATTATTCAAAGAGCCCAAATGTCCATTGACAGATGAATGGATAAAGAAGATATTTACAATGGAATATTACTCCACAATCAAAAAGAATGAAATCTTACCATTTGCAACTTTGTGGATGGAACTGACGGGCATTATGCTAAGTGAAATAAGCCAGAGAAAGAAAAATATCATATGAATTCACTCATTGAGGAATTTAAGATACAAAACAGATGAACCTAAGGGAAGGGAAGCAAAAGTAACATAAAACAGGGAGGAGGGCAAAGCATAAGAGACTTAAGTACAGAGAACAAACTGACGGTTGCTGGAGGTGTTGTGGTGGGGGGCATGGGCTAACTGGGAAAGGGGCATTAAGGAAGATATTTGTGATGAGCACTGGGTGTTATATGTAGGGAATGAATCACTGGGTTCTACTCTTATAATCATTGGTGCACTATATGCTCATTAACATGGATGTAAATTAAAAAATATATATTTATCTAAAAATTATTTGGAATTTAATTAGAGAGACTAGCTGAACGTCAAAAAAACCCATGTATATTGTGTTTAAAAAATAGGTAATTTAAAATTTTATTTCAGATAATCATTAAAACCTTTCAGTATAAACTGAACTGTGTGTTAGAGGAGTTAAGATTTTTTCCCCATAACTACATTAGAAGTTTGGTAAAGTTTGATTGCTCTTCTTTATATCCATGCTAAAGATTAGAATGTGCTTAATTATTAGCTCTGTGACCCAACATCAGTTTGTTATGAATGAGATTAAATGAAGAATTTATTCACATATTTACATTTAAAATTAAGTAAGAGAATGGATTCTTCCTTACATATTTATATGTAAATGTTTTGGGCAGTTGTGAGGACAAAATCTTTAGTGTTCTATAGAACATGTAGGTCATTCACAGATGGGAGCTAAGGTTGCTGGGATGGTCTAGGGAGTTATTGTCCTCTGTGAGATATGTGAACTAATAAAAGAGACAGATTAGGTCTCTTCTAGCATTGTCCTCCATAGTCATTGTCCCTGAGGGTTGCCACGTGTGGGCAGCTCAGTGACATGGGCTCATTAAGAGTGTGGGACATCTGTTCCCTAGAGACGTCAGCAGGGGAGGGGACTTGGTTCTCTGTGCCAGCTCAGCCACAGCTCAGAGTCACAGCACCCTCTTGCCTGGTCATAAGGGTCTCACTGTCACACAGGTAGGTCATTGTGTTCAGGAAACCATCTGAGAGTTTGCAATTGTCTTTATCTTCTACCTCCTAGAGGCAAAGTGCAGATCTACGGTACCACATGAAGTCCTATGATGTCAACATGAGAAAGTGTCCTTTTCCTTAAGCAAATGTATGGATGGCCCAGTGGTGGTATAGTCAACCTTTGCATCTGCTGCAAACACTGATTCTACATGTCCTCGTTCCTATCCTCAGAACTGTATTTAGGCAGTAACTTGGAATGGAGGTAGGGAAATAGCTGTGAATCCACAGAGGAGGTGAATAGAGGTGAGTGAAATATAAATTGGTCTCTGTGTAGCTTTAGGAATTGGCCAGTTAGTTTATTTTCAGTTGTAATTGTTCTTGAAACAAAATAATCTGTATTGATTTGCATTTATGGTTAATTGTCTAAAATAACTGATTGTGGATATTCACCAAATAGAAGAACTAAATTTAATGGTTAATATAGACGTCAACAGGTTATTCCTAGACATTAATTCTACTGTAGTACATTCACTATACCTCTGTATGCACGTGGAAAATAATTTAAATATTCATATTTAGTGGTAGTAAAATATATCCTTCATTAATAGAACAATAGACTATGCATATGTGTAAAAATATTAGAATGTATTCTTCCATTCCCTCCCTTTGGTTCCTTATTATCTGTGAAATTAGATAATATTTGTCCTCTATGCTTGAAACACAGCGTCAATATTTATACTATTGTTCATTTTGTCCCATAGGAGTTACCAAATTATTTAAAATATGCATGGAGTTTTAAAAGTACTATGTTGAAAATTACAACAGGGAAGTTACATTTAGTGAATATTGTGTCAATGCATCTTTATTTGACTTTATTGTTAATAAGACATGATGATCCTTCAAGTGAGTATAAATACCAGCCTGAAGAAGAAAAAGGTAGGAGAAAACCTCAGTGTTTACCTAATTAATGAATTAGCCAAATGACATACACAAATGTGTGTGTATGTCTCTGTATGTATATGTGGGCGCATGTGTGTGTGTGTGTGTGTGTGTGTGTGTGTGTGTTTGTGTGTGAGATTGCACTGAAGTGATGTGTAAAGTACACTAGGTCCCGTCGTTCCATCCTTGCACACTATCATGAATGGACTCCTGTGTGAGCACTGTTGGTGACCTTTAGATCAGATCTTTAGGTCAGATCAGATCTAAATCAGATGCTCTTTACCTACTGATTCTCTAATCCAAAACCGATTTGTTACGAGTATGGGCTCCGAGCTTCACAGCCATTCCCTTCTTGAGAGGATTGCCCTCAGCTGAAAGGAGTCACGTTGCCAGGAGGTCTGGGAACATGGTGGGGGAGCTCACAGCCAGTGACAGACTGATGGGATGCACAAAAGGCTGCCACTGCCAAGGCAGGACAGAACCTGATGCAATTCATGCTCCAGAGCCGGGCTGTCCGATGCACTGGGACGTATCCACAGGAAGCTATTTCAGTTTAAATTCGTCCAAATTAAATAACCTCTAAATTCAGTTTTTGGCTGACTGGGAGGATAAAGGAGCCTGGGCAGAGGCTGTGAGTCCAGGGGGGAGAGAGTAGTTGTCCAGCTGAGCTGTGACAGGCCTCAGGCCCAGGAAGGCTCCTCTTGGCAGCTGGAATCAAAAAGCCTGAAGATTCCCAGGAGGCACCAGCAAGGTGAGAACTGAGGTCTTCGGTGTATCCACGTCTCCTTGTGGAGCCCAACCTCCTGCGGAAAACCCAGCCGGTCCAGATCTTCCCTCACTGCCCAATGGCAGTCCCCCTGCTCTGGCTCATATATACTTTATACATATACTTTTTCAGGGATGTATCTTTTTTGTAATGTTTATTTATTTATTTTTGAGAGAGAGATAGAGTGTGTGTGTGTGACTGGGGGAAGGGCAGAGAGAGAAGGAGACAGAATCCCAAGCAGGATCTGCACTGTGTGCAGAACACAATGTAGGGCTCAGATTCACAAACTGAGATCATGACCTCACCGAAAATGAAGAGTTGCATGCCTGACCGACTGAGCCCCCCAGGAGCCCCTCATTATTTTCTCTTATGGTGTATTCATAAGACTGAAGCATGGTTTGTTTTTATTTCCTCTTCTGACTAGGTGTGAGTTAGGGGAAATTCAGGTTATATATATATATATAGAAAATGTTATTATGTAAAATAAAAATAAATAGAATATATAAAATAAAAATGTCATTCTGTATACTAATTACCATCAAATAAACATAATTGAAGTGACGTCTCACGAAATACAATTTTACAATAACAAGAGAACAGATATCAAATGGGAGAGTTTGTTGCACATTTACACTGTCTCAAATACCTCTTTAATTCACTGTATTAGGAAATTTTTTTGTGCTAGACTTCAAAAGTCTTAGGAGAATTAAAAATGTTCTTGTTAAATTGGTATTTTTAAGCAAGCATCTGTAGGTAAAAAGTTAAGCACTGTAATTAAACGGTGGTGTTTTCAGGTTCTCTCTGATTATTTAATTGTTTTACTACCATACCCCAAAGAACAACAATAACAACAATGAAAAAGAAGAAAAACCTGGTAGAACTTCCACAAATATAATACATTAGTTACAAAGGCAATATTGCCAAAATGTTTATATGCAGAACTAGTAGTGAGATTTTGAGTGTAAGTAAATTCTTCAAGTTAGTGTATTCTAGGTTATAAATCCTTATATATGAATGTATTTTGGAGATTATATTGTATTATATTTTGAAACAGGTGAGGTGTGTGCAAATCCAGTGACGCAGAATCATGAGATACATATTTATAATAACGTCTCTCCCTCTCTGCTTTTCCTTCTGATTCTTTCCAATTGATCTTCCTGTTTTACCTCATCCCCACTTTCTCTAAATTGTATGTACTCTATTTTGATTTCACTAATAAAATTTCATGATTCATCACCTACATGTAACACCCAGTGCTCATCCTAACAAGTACCCTCCTTAATGCCCATCCCCCATCAAGCCCACCCCCCACCCACCTCCCATTCCAGCACCTTCAGTTTGTTCTCTGTATTTTAAGTCACTTATGGTTTGTCTCCCTGTGTTTTTATCTTAGTTTTTCTTCTCTTCCCCTGTATTCATCCGTTATGTTTCTTAAATTCCACATATGAGTGAAATCATATGGTATTTGTCTTTGACTGACTTATTTTGCTTAGCATAATACCCTCTATTTCTATCCACATCATTGCCAATGGCAAGATTTCATTCTTTTTAATCTCCAAGTAATATTCCATTGCATATGTATTCCACATCTTTATCCATTCAGCAGTCGATGGACGTTGGGCTCTCTCTACACTTTGGCTATTGTCAATAGTGCTGCTACAAACATCGATGTGCCTGTGGCCCTTTGAATCAGCACTTTTATATCCTTTGGATAAATTCATACTCATAGGGTAATTTTATTTTTAAATTTTTTAGGAATCTCCACACTGTTTTCCAGAGTGGTTGCAACCAGTTTGCATTCCCACCAGCAGTGCAAAAGTGTTCCTCTTTCTTCTGGATGTCTTCTTTGGAAAAGTGTCTATTCATGTCTTTTGCCTGTTTCTTCACTGGATTATTTGTTTTTTGGATGTTGAGTTCCCCAAGTTCTTTATAGATTTTGAATACTAGACCTTTATCTCATAGGTCATTTGCAAATATCTTCTCCCATTCGTCAGTTGCCTTTTAGGTTTCCTGATTGTTTCCTTCTCTGTGCAGAAGCTTTTAATCTTGATGAAGTCCAAATAGTTTACTTTTGCTTTTGTTTCCCTTGCCTCTGAAGACATGTCAGGTAAGAAGTTGCTGTGGCCAAGGTCAAAGAGGTTGTTGCCTGTTTTCTCCTCTAGGATTTTGATGGCTTCTTGTCTTAAGTTTAGATATTTCATCCATTTTGAGTTTATTTTTGTGTATGGTGTAAGAAAATGGTGCAGTTTCATCCTTCTACATGTTGCTGTCTAGTTTTTCCAAAACCATTTGCTGGAGAGACTGTCTTTTTTCCATTGGATACTCATTTCTGCCTTGTCAAAGATTAGTTGGCCATACATTTGTGGGTCCATTTCTGGGTTCTCCATTCTGTTGCATTGATATATGTCTTTGTATTTATTTTTTTTTCTTTTTTTTTTTTTTTACAAATAGTTTATTGTCAAATTACTTTCTACATAACACTCAGTGCTCATCCCCAAAGTGCCCTCCTTCATGCCCATCCCCCCTCCCCCCAACATCCATCAGTCCTCAGTTTTTGTCAGCATTCAAGAGTCTCTCATGGTTTGCCTCTCTCCCTTTCCCCCAC
>NW_024083067.1:39790-40216 GCF_003009895.1 Hyaena hyaena | reverse complement strand
CAGAGAGTGTTTTTTGAATGGTATCCCCTGGTCTCTCTTGTTGGGACCTTGGTTATTTTATTTTCCTATTCGTAGTGATATTTGGGACTTTCCACCTTGTGCACTCTAGCTTGATTCTTGAGGTAGCCCTGGAAAAGAAAACAGACAGACAAACACACAGGGAGCAGGAGCACACAAACGCACAGGCTAATTCAACTAACATGCAAAGCGGGAGGGAAAACGAAAAAGTTAGAGAAAAGATGGAGGAGGGAGGGCGAATAATAGGGAGTATAAAATACATAAAAGGGTCAAAAAGGGGAAAGGAAAAGGAAAAAAGAAGAAAACCGATGGACAAAGAACGGTTTAAAGGATATAACCAGATTTCCCAGCTACAGTTAAATAGCCGTGTGTATGCAGTGCTGGTTGAGGAGCATAGAGAAACAGAGA
>NW_024083067.1:0-35211 GCF_003009895.1 Hyaena hyaena | reverse complement strand
AAAACATGGAAAGAGCCTAAGTGTCCATCAACAGATGAATGGATCAAGAAGATGGTGTTTATCTATACCATGGAATACTACATGGCAATGAGAAAGAATGAAATCTGGCCATGTGTAGCAATATGGATGGACCTTGAGGGTGTTATGCTAAGCGAAATAAGTCAGACAGAAAAGGACAAATATCATATGTTTGCATGTATAGGTGGATTAGGAGGAACTTAACTGAGGAACAAGGGGAAGAAGAAGGGGGTAATGGTGGGGGAGAGGGAGGGAGGCAAACCATGAGAGACTCTTGAATGCTGACAAAAACTGAGAACTGATGGATGTAGGGGGGAGGGGGGATGGGCATGGAGGAGGGCACTTGTGGGGATGAGCACTGGGTGTTATGTGGAAACTAATTTGATAATAAACTATTTGTAAAAAAATAAAAATAAAAGGAAAATCTTCAAAATATTAAAAATTTATTTTTAATTTTTAATGTTTTTATTTATTTTTGGGAGAGTAAGAGACAGAGCATGAGCAGAAGAGGGGCAGAGAGAGACACACACAGAATCTGAAGCATGCTCCAGGCCCCGTGCTGTCAGCACAGAGCCCAATGTGGGGCTCGAATCTACAAACTGATGGATCATGACCTGAGCCTAAATCGGACACCCAGCCAACTGAACATCCAGGGGCCACATCAGCTGTATTAATTTTTAATAGTGACCTTCTACAACTATACTTCCTTGAAGATAACACTTAATGGTAGTAAATTATATTAAAAATCTCACCAACAGCATTATGTATTTAGCTATATAGTATAGTTATTTTAGTTAAGAAATAAATTTTCTGATCTTCACTCTTCCTAATGTGGTTATGAAACAATTGTGAATAATTGGAGAAAAACACATACATTAGTGCACAATCTAGTCATTTCTATCAATTTTACAAAAATATAAACCTAAAATAATTGTATACTATTTTTAGTCACTAAATAAATATACAAATAAAAGCAAATTTTTTAAAATATTGGCATCAAGGTGAAATTACAGAACGTTGATACAAAGACTAATTAAAATCTACCATACCTACATGTGATTTATTTTTGTATTTCAAATGTTTTCTAGAAGTAGTTAATAAAGCCAGAACGTTGCTTGATTTATCATATAGAGGCATTGTGTTTGGTAAAATTTATGAGCACTACTAAATGAAAAGAAACCTTTCCTTAAAACTTACATATATTTTATGTATCAGAGAAGATGGAGTAGACATATTTTTCCCCATTTCTTACACTAAATTCAACTAAAAGCCCTCGATAAGTGACATTTCTTTTTTCCTTAATGCAACACATGGTGTGTGCTATGTCTCTGTTTTCTTATTTCTTACAATAAAAGCCCCCCAAAAAGCCTGTCCTGTAGGCAAAAGACAAAGTATCTTTGCATGACAGAGAAGTTTCAGAAAATAACTGCTCTAGGGCATCCAAAACCACAGCAACAACAAAACAAACAGAAACCTGTGGCATCTCACTCATCTACTCACCCACTTGCAAGTGGGGTCCCTAGACTGTAATAAGGACCTCAATACCCAACATTCAACCAGGGCAGTGTCAGAGAGGGCAATGAGTTGAGGTTATCATTTCTGACACCTTGTTGTGTCAGAAGAGACAACATAGGGAGACTGGACTATTATGCCTCATTAGCAGTAAGAGTATGTGCCCCTCCCCCCACACGCCCTGCGGCCCTGATCCTTCCTTCCACAGTGTGATGGCATCAGAAAGGGCTGCATGGGGAATCAGGACATTTACTCTCTTCTGTGCTAGAAAGCCATCCCCACTGCAATGTAATGGAAACCCACATGAGAAACTAGAATGCTCACCCACACCAGCATTAAGGAGGAACCAATACCCACCTCAGGTATCAACAGAGGATAAGTGGGGAATACGGACTTCTACCTCCACCTGTCAGTAATGGGACAGTATCCCATCCCCTGTCTCACCGGAGTTGTGTCAGAGAAAGCCAGTTACAAGAGAACCTATGAGTCTTAACAGCTATGAGTCCAGAGACTCCGAACGTAATATAAAAATATCCAGGATTCAAACAATTATTTTTCATACAAAAACAAGGAAGATCTTATAATAAATAAATTTTCAAAAAGAAAATCAGGGGCTCCTGGATGGTTCAGTCAATTAAGTGCCTGACTCTTGGTTTTGGTTTAGGTCATGATCTTGAGCCCTGTGTTGGGCTCTGAACTGATAGCACAGAGTCTGCTTGGGATTTGCTCTCCGCCTGTCTCTGCCCCTTCTCCACTTGTCCTCTCTGTCTCTCTCAAAATAATTAAATAAAAAAAGATAATCAATAGATGTCATTACTGAGATAGCAGAGATGTTAGAATTATGTGACACATGTAGCCATGTTAAAAGTGCTTCCATGACCAGTTATGAACATAACTGAAATATATGTGAAAGTCAAAACACCCAACGAAATAGAAGACATAGGGATGAAACAAATGGAACTTTGAATTTGAAAAATACGTAATAAACAAAGCAAATGAGCTTGGCAGCTAAAAAAGATAATAGAGGAGACAGAGGAAATAGTGAACTTAAAAATGGAATGATAGAAATGATTCAATCTGAATGACTAAACAAAAATTGACTGGAGAAAAAAATGAACAGAGATTTAGGGACCTGTGTGACTATGACAAAAAGCTACATTTGCGACACAAAGCTGCATGTCTTGGTATTGGACTCAATTTTGGATATTTTTATATTCAGGCATCAAGAGCATATTCAGTTAGATTAGTCAAAACCTTAAAACTCCCATGAACTACTTTTAAACACTCTGTAAACATAAAGCCTGGCATAGAAAAAATGTTATTTTAGGTATATACCTTGCCAAAACACACTTCTTACTTCCTGGTCTAAAAGCTTCCCCTGAGCCCAACAGATCTATCATGGTAAGAATCATATACTCAACTCAGTGCAACAAATCTTTATTAAGTACCTACAAGGGGCCAGGCCCTCTGTATTTTAACATCTGTTCTCTGTTCCTGGCATAGATTCCTTATATCTGGACCATGTGGCAAATTCCCATTGTTCCATCAAATTCAGTTCAAATGCAATCTTTACTGACTCTTTCAAAAAGATATGTGAGTTCCTTCAGTTTTACTTCTAATTCAATATACTGTGCACTGAAATCTGCTCTTCTAACTAAACGGTATGCTATCAAAAGCTAGGACTCTCTCTTCTCATCTTTGCTCTTCCAATTGCACTGAAATCTCTTCTGTTATGAAATGCATTCATAATTATCTGTTGCATAAATTAGTGGATCAATGTATTCAGCTATGCGTCAGATAATTTTTTATTACTTACTGCCTACTATGCACAATAATAGACAAAGGTATATATGGTGAATGAATGATGTTACTCAGTGTTCTAAAGAATTCAAATTTGAGTAGAGCAAACATACTATTAGGTACAAAAGTAATTAAAATAGAAGATAATGAGCTGTATACAAATCCCATAGTCTTGGAAGATTTTAAAGGTAAGCATAATTTTGCATCATTATATCCCAGAAAGCCACAAGTCTCATAATACTGTAGTGTATATGATATTTTACTTGCTTAAAGAAGAAAAGACTGAAAATTTTTTTACAGTACTCTACATCTTTTAGAGAAAGCACTACAGTAAACTTCAATTCTAGTCGATGATCATTAACACATTTTTATGATAAGATGTCCTAGGACATAGCTTTCACTGAAACTTCACTGAAGGGTGAAATTGTAACCACTGTTTCTCAGCTTCATAATCTGGTTCCAGGGCCCTATTTTCGAGTTTCACTTTCCATTCCCACTGTTTTGTTTTAGTTTTCTATATACCAACATACTGTAATTCAAAGATAATACTTAAATTTTCTCACATACGGAAAGACTATTTTGAACGGATCAGTGTCATTGTAGTTTTATGTTACAACTTGTTTCAACAGGTTATGCTTTGGAGTGCAAATTCAATACCAAATGCATTCAACTACATGTTTACCTTTTCAAAAGAAAAGATAAGTTTCATGTCCTTAGGATTTTAGATTTATGCTGGGATGATTTCTCTTCTAAATGACTTTCTATTTTTCTGGCAATTTTTTTTCACCTAGTATATTAACTTACCTTTCTAGATACTAACTAGAAAAATCTACATTTTCTAAAAAATTTAAGGGCCAACTAATTACGTTTCTACATAAATCTCTGCGTTTGTTTCTATCCCCAAATGTAATTTCCTATTCAAAGATGAATTTAACTTGATAACATTACTCACTTTCTTATAATAAATAATTAATACAAGTTGATATCACATTCATTTTTATTATTACTTTAATAAAGATGTTATTTCTTGCTTCTCAATTTTGCTTAGAATAGAATGATACCCAAATAATCACAGAAATACATATATATGAAATAAATACATATATATATAAGAAATACATACGTATATTATATATAATATATATATTATATATATATTTTTCAGAATATAGCACCTGTCCTGAGTACCTGACAACTCTATTCCTGGAAAGGACTATGTATTTTCCTGTTTTCCTTCAACAATGCCTACCAAAGTATAGTATTCGGCGCTTATCCGCACTTCTTCAGGAACTCTATTCCTGGAAAAGACTACATATTTTCGTATTTTCCTACAACAGTGCCTACCAAAGTATAGTAGTCCGCACTCATCCTCAGTTTTGCTTCCGGCAGTCGTTACCTGCCGTCAATCTCAGACTACAAGCGTTATTACCCTCTTTGTGACTAATCATCAGAAGATGAATTAGCAGCCTGACCATGCGTCACAATGCTTACGTCATTCGACTCAAGTTACCTCATCACGTAGGCATTTTATCATCTTACATCGTCACAGGAAGAAGGGTGAGTACAGCACAATAAGATACTTTGAGAGAAAGATATAATATTCATGTAACTTTTAGTGCAGTATACTGTTATAATTTTTATTTTTAATTAATTTGTTGATTAATTAACTCTAATTAACTCTAATAAATAGAGTTCTTTATTATGTGGTGGTCACAGGCTTACATTGAAGGTTTTGCAATGTATCTCCTGCAGATAAGGGGATGCTACTCTACTATGCAGATAGTAAATACCTATAGTTAGTGAACTGAACTAAACTTACATTTAATCTTCTAAAAAAATTTGTATTTTATTCAACAGTTTAACTTCATATATGTTATATGTAATAATTAGAAATAAGATTAAGTTCCATGCCATTTTAGGTAATATCATCAGTAAAGTTTTTAAAACATATTTCAGACGTAAATAAAAATGATATCAGAATAATTATATTAGTACACCTTTCCTTTAAAATGATTTTTTTCATTTCTAAAAGTATATGTATTTAAAATCAAGTTTAGCTATCTTAAAACATAAATTTAATACAGTATTTTTAATTTTAGAATTATAATCTTGCAAAGACTTTGTAAATGACTCTCTGTGGGCTTGTTCATTATTCATAAATCTTGGGTTGAACTTGATCTGTATAGACAGTAAAACTGACCCTTATGCAATTAAGCAAATAGTTCATTTATCCATATTAGAATTTAGTTAGCAATAAATCATTCTTACAAGTTATTTATACATGCTCAAGGTTAGTGCTACAAATCTTTTTGCTTTTATTGTGTGTCAAACACTTTTCCTCAAAGAAGAAAGGAGAGACAATTATGAATCTGACTCTATGATAGCACCTCATATATTAATTATAAGAGATTTTATACACATATAATACAGGTCCCTGTATCACATCCTTAAGCAACGTGTGCAGCTATGGAAACATGTATCACAAGAAAGCTTCCCATTGTTTTCCTTTTTCTTTTTTTTTTTCTTTCTTTTCTTTTTTTTTAACCTTGTGTTTCAGGCTTTTTCACCTTGAACATAATTCATTGCAGGAGAAGGTTAATTAGGGAGAGACGCAAGAGAGACTGCTGCGGTGGAAAAGTCTGCTCTGTGGAGGGATTGATCCTGGGGTCAACCCAGTTTGTTTCCATCCCCACAAAAAAATGAATTAACTAAGTAAAAATACATAGCCTACTACATGCCTTACTGGGTGGCCAGGTATTAAAATATTAACAATAAAAAGGAATATATAAGCAAACTCAGCTCTCAAGATCCTCATATTGTGTCTCAGTGGTCTTTCACCAACATTTGCATCCTTTACCGCATACTGTCACATACTACACTTCTCTCATTTCACAACTAATCCTCTTTTAACGGATATTCCAAATTTGCTTTCCCATCTGGTTTCTTATTGTTAGCTAACATTACTATATATCAGACACTAACACATACTAGTTATGTGCTTTACATACATTATTATTTAATTCAAAGAAAAACTCTATTAAATAAATCCTCTTATCCAATTTTTGTAAATGATGATATTGTGACTTTGGTGGATGAAGAAACTCATGCAAGGTCCCACAACGAGTATCCTACTCTGCAGACACAGGGACAATGCTTTCTGGCCCCATGACAAATTCTTAGACACTGAGGCAAAATATTTAGTTAACAATTTGTATCCTCTTAAGTAAATTTGTTTAAATCAAATCTCTTCCCAAACTGTTAACAGTAAGCATGGGATAAAGAAATAGTTCCTTTTCCACTCTCTACATTTATGTATTTATGTATAACCTAATTTCTAACTACATAATCAGGTTGAGTGCTTCAGAACAATCTTACATGACAGACATTACTATTCACTATTTTCAGATGAAGACAATCTGGCTCAGAAACTTCAGGGGGTTTTGCCCAGTATCATACAGGTGATAAGTGCCTAAGCTAAAATTTCAGCCTCCATTTTCTAACTAATTTGGTCTGCTCCTTCCATGACCCCTGCACAGTTTTTAACAAATCTTGGTGAAACTTGTCAAATGTGTCCTTTCACTAGTCATACAACTTGGCTATTCTGACAATGTATATAAATAAACTTGGCAAAAGAATAGAAAATGAAATAGGGGTAGCTGTGGTACCTCTATTTAATCTAATTCCAGAGAGGAGTGGAATTGGAGAGTGGCAAAGCAGCAAGCGAATGAGTGAATTCCTTCTCAAAACTCTTGACTCCACAGCCCAGAGCAAAACAGGTATTTGAATATCTTTACCTCCACAGAGAAAGCCCTCAAGTAGGAATTCCAATAACAACAGCAATTGCTATTCTTAGCTATGACAGACACTGGTAAAACCCCCTCTAAAGGAATTATTTATTCTTATGTGATGGTTGTATGACGGCAGGGAGAACTATAACAAGAATCTTCCTAGATCAAATTCCAGAAAAATAAGGTTTCTCCCTGGAAGGAAAGATAAATAATGGGTTTTGTTCTTCAAGTATGACAGTCACTTAGCATGGTAAATGAGACAAAATATAATCTGCTTCCCTCGCAAGCTTTTTGCAAGCTTCATTTCCTACTACTTCTTGCTCAAGTACTCAGACATGCTCAATGCAATGAATATTGTGTTTGCACAGCAGTATAACTTTGCACATGCTGTATTTCTACCTGCATATGCAGTCCCTGCTTTGTGTATCTTACTAACTAGCATTTTCTATTCCTTCAAGAATCTAACTCAAGTTTTTCCTATCTATGAATACTGTCATGATTGTATGAGACAATGGGATCTACTATTATCTGTTCCTAAGGCATTCTGTTTATATCCATATTCCTAGTATGCACTTTTCTCTATTGAAGTGTTAGGGAAGCAGACTTTTCCCTTCATCCCTTTTAGGTTCTTTGGCTGGTCTAATAATGAAATTGATGTAAGTCTGATTGACAGGAGAAAAATTCAATTTTGTATGTATGGGAGCCCCGTACAAATATGAGACTTAAAGAAGTGACCAAAGCAGGAAACCTTTTATACCTTTTAGGTAAAGAAACACTAGATTTGCAAAGAATTGGAAAGACAATGGGGTTTAGACTTGGGGTGATAATTTGGTAAAAATATAACAAGTTTTATTTATATAGGCTCTCAGCCCTAAATTTTCCATCTTCAATGATAAGGTTGCTTTTTATCCTCTTGGTATAAGGAAGGTAACGTTCACATGGGAAATTATCTTCTGCTTCCAGGGGAACATGGGAGGGCCCGAGTGTTCTTGTGCCAGCTGTTTCTCAAGTACCTTTAATTCAAAATAATCAGAATGCCCAACTGACATGTTTTGGGGTGATCTATTCTTAACTCCTGCACAGGTTTTCTGGTTCTTGTCTGGATCCACAAAAAAACTATGAAATTCTTCAAGGGAAGATTGTATCTTATGTAGTTTCTTGGCATCAAACACAAACCTTGGTTATAGTATAAAGTTAGAAATGTTAAAGAACTAGATGAATTTATAAAATTAGTTTCCAAAATAACAAGTTATAGTATTTCCTGCTGGATGGGTAAAGAGGGCATATTAAATATAATAGGTCTTTGGATGCTTCTTTTCATTAACAAATTGGTATGGCTATCTTAAAGTCATTTATAATCATGTCTGCAAGAAACTTCTATCTAATTATGATGCAGCACCATGAAATTGTACATATTTAATGCAGCAATCAAATTTATGGAAATACTGTGTTTTATTACAGTTATGAACACTCTTCCTTAGATTTTATATAGCATAATCATTGTTTTAGAGCTTAAAATAATTAGTGAAAGAAAGAATCATTTGGAAATGAATACTATGTGTATGTAGTATTAGAGACCTGAGTAATTGTAATACATTTGATCACAAGTTTGATTCAAGTAATTTTTATTTGATTCTGTAGACAAATGAAAATGGAGTTTGCTTTTCAAACTCTAATGTACATATGAATCACCAGGGGGTCTGGTTAAAATGCAGATTTGGATTCAGTAAATTTGGGGTGAAGCCTGATTATCTGGCTTTCTAACAAGCTCACCAAGTTTCTTTAAATAGATATTAGAGTTTGAGACACAGATTGAAGGGATATTTAGATTTCTCTCTAGCAATTAAAAAAAAACAAAACCCTAAAACTGAAATGTTAATTAGAATCCCTCAGTACTTACCTCAGTGTCTAATTTGATCAAGACTTGACACTTTGAGAGCTAAGGGTCCTCTCTGAAATTACCTGGAACAATAGTGCCCAGATATAGAAAAAAAAATATTTCAGGAAGACACACATAGAGGGCACACTTTTGATTAAAAGGGGAGATTCTGGTCTCTGGGAAACAAACCACCTGAAGCAAGGAAAGTAGAAAGATATAACAAAGGAAACCACTGATTCTAACTGAAACCATGGTTACATCTTGTGGCCACTTGAATATGCTCCTTCTAGATATCCTGGTGAAGTGTGTGTTCTGAGGGAATAAGAGTAACAACATCCCAAAATAAACAAATAATTTCAAAATAAAACTCCTAAACATTGAAGGCTGGCACCTCAATCAACTGAGTAGCAGTTGTAGAAACCTCAAATAGTCAACTAACCAGGTTAGTAATGAGGCTGCAGTGACAACAATTAATAATCTTGAAGGGAGAGTTGACCATCTGCTCCTGCAGTGGAGGTGATATTTGAGTAACAGATTAAAAAAAGTGCGTGCTTCTGTAATTTTGGTCCAAGCAACTATTTTGACAAATAAACAATATAATGTATACTGTAAAATATAAAGTAACATTATTATCATTCTGAAATTTTCAACCTATTATGAATATTAAAAGAAGTTAGGTATTTTGGGAATTTGTTTTTAATATCTTAACCCTAACATCAGGGTTTTGTGGATGATAGCTGTAACAATCAGATTTAAGTATGCTAAATGTTTCCATTTGAAATTTTAATGGGGTAAGTAATTATTATAAAATATGTTGATTTCTCATTGTCAGTGAAAATTATAGTGCAATGCACAGCAAGCTTTTACTGAGTGACAATAGTTTTTATAGTGTCAGTTTATGGCATACCATCAGTAATTGTCTAAGCAACCATTATATTTTTATTGGGGACACATATGGTAAAACAACTGAAATATTCATGTAAAGTCTTTACATTGCTTGTTGTTTTTTCGTAGTTTGTCTTACATTTAAATACCAGTACTGCCAGGTTCAAATTTACTGCTATAGTGAATTCCAAAAGGGAATATTTTAACATTCACGTATGAATTTAAAGCAATTATATTGACTCTACAATCCAAAATGTTAAAGTCAGTAATTTTTTCAACAAACATGTTTTATTATACTGTCATTTTTCTTTTGCAGAATACAATAGCACGTTGAAATTTCAGCAATCACTTAAAACATGAAAATGCCCACAAAGTAAAACACAAATCATAGTACATACCTGATAAATCACATGACATTTGAAAAGGATTAGGGAGGCATCTGGTGGCCAATTCATAGCACTTTAGTCTGTAAGCTAAAGAAAAAATGCCTTGAAAGTCCAAGACGGAAAAGGTTGACAGGATTCTGTGAGCAACAGTGAGACTTGGGATGCTGACTGGCCCCAGGCAGTGTGACTGGTCTCAGCCCTTCCCTATGCTGGCCACTTTTAATGTGTTATTGTTTTCATCCTCAGACATCTCAAGCTCATTTGGCCTGCGTGGCCTTTAGCAGATGTAGCAGATCGCCTGTATCCTGTATCCAATTCCTAGCTACTGCGCAGTACAATGGTCACATTAACTTTCTGACCAATATATTCACTGTTAATGTCTGAAATTTAAGATACCTCAGTATTTAGAGTGTGTGTGTGTGTGTGTGTGTGTGTGTGTGTGTGTGTGTATGTGTGTGTTTGTATGTAAGAGAGACAGAGACAGACAGATTTTAACATACACCCTTGGGATGGTTAAATAATATTTGTATGATCCTAGTTAGGTATATACAATTTAGAATTGATTTCCTTAATTAGAAATTCATAATTTAGAGCTCCTGTATAAGCTCATTACACATTACTAATATGAAACAGAAAGCTCATGATTAAAATGATAAATATTAAAAATGTTTTATTTGGAGGAAATAAGTGATGGTTATGATAGATAGCTGTCTAGGAAGATGGTATAGTACATTTACAATATACACACATTCATTCTTTCTCTTGATTTCTTGATCTTTCCATCTCTTTCTTAACTAAAGACTATATAATTCCTGATCCTGCCATCAATTTATAATTTTATATGCCTCAGAGTGGACTGAAAGTTTCAATATATTTATAAAAGTGCCTCAAACAGAACAACTATCAATGTTGTAGAATAAGTTACATAATAATTTCTGTTTGTGCTTGGTAACAAATATTTGTGTGTTTATCAGAATCCAGTCTGAGACTCACTTTCATTATAACATGGTCCATGTTGGCAAGATTGGGAAGTTGGGTATATCTCCCATGTGGTAGTCAGAAACCACCAATACCTACTAAAAGAACCTGGGATTAAGTCAGTTAACATCAGTCACTTTGATATCCATTACTTTGCATATCTCTGAAATATTTAACTGACAAAAGGAACATTCATTTGTACAATTTAACATCAAAAGTACATGCATCACAAACTAAAAGTTCTATTTAAAGGCAAACAATGTAAGGTAACAGTATTTGCAGAAATTCTGAGTCTTAAATTTGAAGTTTCAAATACAGTAAGCATACAATTCAGAAAGTTACTTTAGAAAAACAACTTGTTAAAAATGTAATATCAAACAGTATATTACTATGTATAAACCTAACTACTACTTGATATTAAGAATTACTGGATAGTCATAAAACCTTTAAACGGATTTGTAACTCAGTGATTATGTAGAATGTTTCATGTGCCTTTTCTTGGTATCATCGTGTAATACATGCACATTAGTTGTCTTTGACTCTGTAAGTTGCTACTCAATATCTACTCTATGTTCTTATTCTGTAATAGGTACCATAGTACCCACTTGAAAAACTATATTCCTGAAATTCCTTTGCAACTTAGTCCTGTCATGAAATAGAATTATTTCCAATGAATTTCCTGCTGGGGATTGATTTTCCTGATACAAGAATCACTTATTTCCCTTTGTTGCTTATGTATCCTTGAATTTTTTTCCAGGACTGCAGCCATGAAGACATAGGTAGAATACTGTTTTGCAACAACGGGAAAACTGTAAAAACAGTCATTTATTAAAAATGGTTAAGTGGAAAGAAGGAGCTTGGGGACATTGCTGATACCATGGAACCTTCATTGTAGCTCTGGGCTGCTTGCCTTTCTTTACCTGTTTCCTTATGTGAGGAGGCACTGGGTGGGTGTGGGGGACACATTTCTATTACAAACAGCTAAACACAGTCCCACATTGTTTAAAAATCTGATATTTAACACTTTTTATCTTATCAAAAACAAGACCAATAGCAACCATTATTGACTAGAAAGAACAAAATTTTACATATGTTTGGTTTAATTTTTTTAGAAGAAAAGCCAAGCATCCATTAGTTTGTAGACAGATTTTAAAAGGAAACAATTCAAGTTTTGTCCCATGATAATCTGTTAACAACTTTCAGTAAATTCATAGGTCCTAGGTGAAGAAGAGATCATTCAAAGTCTTAATTTTGAACATCTCTGTTTATTTTGTATGCATAATTCAGCTTTGAATATGCTATTGCTGCTGCTAATAAATAAAATCATACCTAATATTTGGAAATACTGATATAGGATACAGAGTATTTTGACATGTGGTATAACTTTACTTTTAAACAACTGAATTTGATGAAAACACTTTCACAGTTTTATCTTTTAATTTTACTTTTTAAAAATTTATTTTAATGTTTATTTGAGAGAGAGAGAGAGAGAGAGAGAGAGATTGAAAGTGAGGAAGGAGCAGACAGAGAAGAAGACACAGAATCTGAAGCAGGCTCTGGGCTTTGAGCTGTCAGCACAGAGCCTGGGTGGGGCTTGAACCCACGAACCATGACATCATGACCTGAGCCGAAGTTGGACGCATAACTGACTGAGCCACTCAAGCGCCCCTACCACAATTTTAAAATTAAAGAAATTGAGAATAAAAGAAGTGAATGACTTCTTAAGTATGAATAATATAGTGAGGATTCAGATTTTATATACTCATTATTCTAAGTTGATTCCAATTTTGAAGTTAGACTATTTTACTTACTTTTGTTATGTTTTGGGGAAGATTTTAGAAGAGTAGGTCATGTGAGTTGATACCAATTGAGGTAAAATTAGGTTAAAATGTGAAGGCACCAAAGAGAGTTAATTTACCATTTTCTGCCAATGGCTTTCACATTTACACTATTACAGCAGCCCATTCCCATGGATATTTTAATGGGTCCAGTCATCTCAAAGTGGTCCCTTTCTGAAAATGTAAGCTCAAATATTCCACCTTCTCAATTTGTGATTGATTTCTTTAAGATGACAAGTTGTTCCTTGTTCTCACTGAGATGTTTAATCTTGTAACCAAATAATTTTTATGCCTATTTGTCAATTCCCTCTTGCCATCACTTTCTTTCCAAGGCCAAAGACCTTATGTCATTGTTGAAAAGATTGTCAACTTTGTATCCCTTTCTGGCACCTGAGCCCTAAAATTTCAAATTGCTGATCAGTACAATGCTCATTCAGTTTCCTCCTTTGCACACGACCCCCATGCAACAAAACCCTGTCCAGAAAAAGGTTTTTTTTTTTTTTTTGGTGATTTCACATATGAATTTTATTTTTTTATTTTATTTTACTTATTTATTTTTTTAACAAATAGTTTATTTACACAGAAAAAGTTTTAAAGTCAACATACAAACTCTTTGAAACCAGTTCCATTTTACAGTTTTAAGGAATTTCTGGAGTTTTAAATGCTGATTGGTTACATGTTTCTTTCTGATTCATGTTGTCTTGGATTCACTCAGATTAAAACATTTCCAAACATCTTCCCATGTTAAAATTATGAACCCTTCCCGGTACCACTGTTCTGCCTCATAACTTTCTGATAATCTCTTCATATTGAAAGGAAAAAAGAGAAATAGGGATCTAATCACCTCCCATGATCCACTCACCCATAAGTGTAAGTACGTTCCTTCCCATTCTTGCTCCTTGTTTAACTTCACTCAGTGGAACCGGCAGTTCCTTCTTCAGTGTTCTGAATCCATTCCTCTTTATGGCCTTGGGGTCCCACTCTATTATGATTCCCTATTCTTTCTGGATATTTACTTTATATAGGTTTGCTCTTCCATTTAAATATTTATGTGACTCAGTTTCTCTCTGGAAAATACTACTTCTTGCCCTAAGAAGTGCTTTGTTTTTGTGTATTTTTTAAATGTTATCTATCGTCATCACATTGTCAGATCACTACTTCTCATTCATACTTCGTTGAAATGAAATATGATTTGAGTTATGATCATCCCATTGGAATGTTCTAAGAAGGGTTATTAATATCACACCTTCAAAATCTATAGACCAGTTTTAATTTGCTGTTACCCTTTTTCTCTGACACTCAGTAGAATATAGCATAGCTCATGACACCCTCCTCTGGACAATCTCAGTTTTCGGTGGCTGCCAAGATACAACTCCTTTCAAGTCCCTCTTTCACTTCTTTTGTTGCTTTGGAGGTGGTTAAAAAAAAATCTACTCTTCTGCTCTTCTGGATATAAGTTAGTGTTTTACCCTACCTACTTCTGCCACTGATCGTATTTCTGAAATATTCCTTATATATCTTTCTTTCTTTCCAGTAATTTTTGCCACATTAGTATAAAGCCACATAAGTCTTACCATGTCTTTTAATAGCATCCTAAATGATTACCTTAGTATTTTTCTGCATGCATGTCTTTTCTACAAAAGTGATATGCTATTGTATATTTAGAGATAAAATAATAAAAGCTGTGGTTAGAAATCTTAACCTGAAATAGTTCTTTCTGACCTGGCCCTGAGAATAGTTTCTAGCACCATTTACAGAAGCTTTCCTCTTGAAACTTTGTTGGTTCCAGCTATGCACAATGACTTGCAATTTTAAAAATGTGCTATGCTTTTGCATATCTATTCTGTAGCATACACTGTTCACTTTCTGTACTGCCCTTCTTCTGCTCTACGAATCAGGTCAATTCTCCTTCCTTTTTCAATAGCCAGCTCAAAAATTACTTTTCTTAGGAAGCTTCATTCGAAAAGAGAGTTAAGCTCTCCTTCACAGTCCCATAGAGGTTGATATCTACTGGTATTAAATATTTTTCTAACAATATTAATAAAAGCTAGAATTTGGGTGCTATTCCATGCAAATATTCACTTATTCATTTTTTGTTAATAACAAACCTGAGGGATAGATTTGTTACCATCCCTGTATTACAAAGTAAGGAAACTGAAGCCCAGAAATGGTTAAGCAACTTGTATCAGGTCTCACATCTAGTACACAGCAGAGACAGCACAGCATGTATGAATTTTATTCCATTTTAATATCTTCAATATAAAACACAGCATCCAGCTGAATGAATTACTCAAGGCAGGTACCTAACGTGTTTGTTGAATGTTGAATGAGATAGAGGAAATTCGTGAGCAGACATGGGAGCATACAAATAATTCAGTTAAGCACTTGAAGCTGCTTCATCATGTCTCCTTAATTACTGTTCACAAGAGAGGCATCAAGATTTAAGTTTAAAAGCTTATGTACAAACTAGCATATGGTAAATTCAACAGTTTTCCCCTTCTCATGTGGGAATGAATTCAGTTTATAGACAGATGTTTAATTTAGGTGTGTAGACAAAAATATCACAAATGTGAAAGAAAAATTGAGCAGAAATCAAGAAGGTCAATGTTGTCATAAAATGAAGTTCCATTATTTCCCTTCTAGATTTTTTAATCATTCCTTTAAGCTTTCAGTGGCATTATTTTGTGATTTTGGAAACTTTAATCATTTCAATGCTTTGGGTAGACTTTAAGTACATGATGATAAATCTTAGTGAGGAGGGTAGAGCCAGAACTCTTTGTAAGTTTGTTGTTGTCAGTGTCATTTTTAATGAGAAGATCCTTCTGTGTTTTCAATATGAGAAGCAAGGTTCTAAGGGAAACATGAGCAACATTAATTTCAGTTATCCTCCATCAAAAGTCATATTCATTAGATAAAGAATATTTCAATGGACTTCTTAGATATATTTAAAATATAGCTTTTAGTTTATAATTTAAAAGCTTATATCAACTATTACAAACTATACTTATATTACAAAAAGGTACATTGTTTTCCCTAAAAATCTTCATCAAGCTTCCATCATACATACTGTGTTCATTAATGGTTTTACTCATCTTTTCTATTTTCTGGAAATGCCGCCTTCTTACTATATTATATCCTACCTTTCCAAGTTTCACTGAAATAATAATATTGATTGATTATTTGAGCTTCTCATTATTATTTGAATTTCTATAATGCTTATAAATCTCTTCTACATTATATAGCACTCTTTTGCCCACGCCCCCCCCCCCACTTTGACCCTACCTTTTTTGAGGAAATGTTTACTTACTTAATGTGCATTTATTGCTCAATGACTACAAGCTAATCACCATGCTGGGGCCTAAATTTATGTGATGGTGAAAGAAACAAAACACATACAATGAAAAGGATGGTGGAGCCAAGGGCCATGGAGAACAGTGAAGTGGAAAACTGCCATAAAGTGGGACCTAATCAAGAAACATTCTCAACCTGTAGTGGAGGCTCCCTTCGCAACTTCTGCTAAGAAAAATTCAGGATGCTAAGGAAGAGTAACTATTATGTGCCTTTCTGATTGCTAGTATTTATTAAAGGTGTCTTATCCTTCTTTTACTATTTAATGCCTAATATGCTTGATATATGTATCTATTTATATCTATGTCTACATTTATCTCATATATCTAATCTATCGATCATCTATCTATCTATCTATCATCTATCATCTATCAACTATCTATGGATTTAAGGATTAGAGAAGGGAATGAGAAATATTTAACTTGACGTGTGTGTGTGTGTATTCTGGATCAAGAAAGACCATACTCATTGGCTCTCAGTGCAAATCTTAGTTAAAAAAAAAAGAAGATGATGACGAAGAGGAGCAAGAGAACCACCACATTCAGATCTTATGTAGGGACCATTATAACATTCTGAACTTTGAGTTTGATATCATGACTGAATGGGTCCTTGAACAAGAAGAAAGATTCTGTTGGATGTTATCATGAAATATTTGCTTCTACTCTGTACCAGGCCTGTCCTTGTGTGAGCATTATACTTTGCATTAATCTACAATGAAATGTGAATGAGGTATCTTAAGCTAGGGCTTTAAGAGTCACCATGAGGGGCGCCTGGGTGGCTTAGTCGGTTAAGCGTCCGACTTTCGCTTAGGTCATGATCTCGCGGTTTGTGGGTTCGAGCCCCGCATCGGGCTCTGTGCTGACTGCCAGCTCAGAGCCTGGAGCCTGTTTCAGTCTGTGACTCCCTCTCTCTCTGACCCTCCCCTCCTCACGCTGTCTCTCTCTCTCTCTCTCTCTCTCCTAGAAATAAATAAAACATTAAAAAAATATTTAAAAAAAAAAAAAGAGTCACCATGAAATTCTGCTATTTCCATATTCCCATTTGTCATGAGTTGGGATAATCACAGACAAAGGCTGCTTCTTCAGCTTGGGATCAGCAACAAAAAAGACTTGGAACAAAGTCAAAACTGTCCTGCAAGGGACATTAACATGGTTGAGAAATGAACTTTTGTTCTTGTAAGCTAATGAGAACTTAGTTTGTCTCTGCAAGATTGTTTAGTGTAAGCTAGATGATAAAGAAATAAAACAAAACGCACATTGTGCCATCATAAAACTTATGGTTTATTAGCACAGAAAGTTATTAATGTAATAATTACCAAAAAATATAAAAATGCAACTGAGAAAAGTGTTACAAAGAAGAATCATAAAAGACTCTGTTAAAGGCATCTGCAGTAGTAATAGATGTCAAAGGAAGTCCTCCTGAGTAGAACTGCCCTTATGCCCTGAGAAGAGGGCTTCCTTTCCCAGTCCTGTGCCGTGGGAATCCAGGCTCTGGAGTGCTTTCCTCAAAAATTTCCAAGTCCTACTTTGATGCTTGGGACAGCTGAGGCTGACAGTGCCACCTGAATGAGGTACTCCAAGTCTGGATCTTGATAACATGAGCTCTAGTACCCATTTATCTCCTTTGAAGAAAATAACTTGATGAAATGAAAAATTTTATAAAAGCACCAAAATCATTATGTCATTATAAGAGTATGTATCTTTCAAGTCTACTCATTGAACAGAGTTGTAACTTATATTTCCCATTTTTAAGTATTAGAGAATCATTGGTGACAGATTCCATCTATATGAGAATGATCATCACAGATAAAGGCTACTATCTGTATATAATGTATCATCATGCAGAAATCAAAAGGGTTACAATAAATGTATCTATATAAAAACTTATAAACTTCAGAAGCCTAATGTTGAGTGAAAGACAATAAACATAACAAGATTTTAGCATAATGTAATTTTTTCATGGATATGAAACACATCCTGGTAAATTGACTTCAAGGAACATCATCATTACTGTAGTAATTCACACACAGGAGTCTCATTCTCTAGCAATGTTGGGGGATACTCTATAATGAACCAATGATATCAAAGAATAAAAACAGGAATTGATGTTTTTGATACATGTTGGTGGCATATTGCAAAATGTATCCATACCATAATTTATAAAATAGTCCAGTATTTTACCTCACTCACAAAATTCAAGTAATATCCTTAGAATTAAATTATAAATACAGATCTGATAAATTATTTGGCTAAAATGTTAAACTTTAAGGGCAAATACCCTGAAATTCTCTTTTCACTCTTTTTTATTGGCCCCCAGAAGTTCACACAGATTTCCACATTATTTTATGAAGGCAGTATTAAATCACACTCCTATCCAAAAATTGTTTTGAGATTGTTTGCAATAGTAACAGTAGGTGTCTTTAATGTAAATGAGAAGGAGTAGGGGAGACTAAAGGAAAATGATAACAGGACTATAAATGAATTTAAAATTTTGAACATTTTTACTACAAGCTCTTTTTATCAACTTGGAAAAAAATTTAATATGATTGGGAAGACCAGATATTCCCAGTGTCTGTTTATCTCTGTTGTTTTTTTTTTTTTTTTTATTCCTAAAAGATCTAAAGCATTTTAAAACAAATTACTTCCAGGGACTACTCATGCCTCCCCATGTAGCTTATAGTTACTGACAACTAATGAACATGACTATTTCCTAACATTTTCTAATTTACTAATATTGAACATTTTGAACACTTTTCATTACCACATCTAAACTGGCACCTTTCACACTACAACAATGAGGTAGACAGTTGGGGTTTGTTTCCCCCATTGAGTCCATCATTTTGTTAAATAGGCCAGTTGTTTTAACATTTTCTTTGCTTATTTTTCTATGCTTCTTCTTTAAGCACAGAGAGAAAACACTTTGTGTGTCAGAGTGCCCTTATTCTATCTCCTTCCTTTTTGTTTTAAAGGTCAGATACTTTTTTCCTAACACATTTCTTAAGATTATGCAACACATGCTCTTCTTTAGTAAGTAAATAAATTATGGGTCTACAAAAAATATCCATGATTCAAGCAAATATTGTTCAGTTTTCCCTCCCAGTGTAAGAAAAGCCACCCAATACAGATCTTCCCATTATGTCTAAAGTCAAACTCAGGTCTGGATTCTATCTATTGTGGCCATGCTTTTTCTTTTTTTCTTTGACTTATTTGTTTTTATTTTTTTAAATTGAGTTTCATTAGTATCTTCTATTTCATGGGCACTATTTTTGCCCATTCATAATGGCTCTTTAATTTAAAAAACAATGTTATTTAAATGATTTAAAAAATATTCCCATACATACACTTTAAAATATATCTAAATTTAAAATAATCACCTGAGTCATCATATCATAAAATAACTTCCTGAGTCATCATGTTATGGTTACTTAATTATGCAGATTATTGAGTTCTGTCTGCAGATTTTAGGCATCTACCAATAATTTTGTTTACCCCATATTCACCTGAGAAAGATACTCTCATTAACCTTCTGAAATCTCTCTACTTTATTAGGTCAAGCTCCCTTTCTCAACCTACTAACAAGTTAAGGAAACTTATTCCCTAGAAGTACCCTGCCCAGGTAGATATTTGATCTTTTATTATCTTTCATGAAATACTAGATTTGCCTCTTAGGAATCCAATTTAATTCAGTATTTATTTATTAATTTATTTGATTATTTTCCAAAGTTTATTTTTTACCTATTAAAACCTCTTTTGTAAAAAAATGAACGTTGCTACCAATTCCAAAAGGAAGAAATGTGAAAAGTGCCAGCTTTTTAACTTTAATTTACTCATTATGTGTTCATTGATAACATCAACTATCTCACTGTGTTTGATCTCCGTCTGGTTCCCAGTTACCTACAACCATTGTTTAAGAACTATACAATGGAAAATACAGAAATAAGTCAAAATGTGGTAGTAGGGTAGTGATATAACCAGAACCTCAAAGACAAGACACAATAATCCAATCTATGGCCATTTTGAGTCAGCTTAGTTTTGGCCCTTGAAACATTTTTAAATGACTTTAAGAAATGTTTAAGGGGCAGTTTTCCAAAGGCCGCTGACTTGTGTCTTCCCTAACATTTTATTTTTATTTTTTTATCTTTATTATTTCCCCACTTCAAGTTTTTATTTAAATTCTAATTAGTTAACATGTGGTATAATATGGATTTCAAGGAGTAGAATTTAGTGATTCATCACTTAAATATAACACCCAGTGCTCACTACAACAAGTGCTCTCCTTAATACCAGACACCCATTTAGCCCATCGTCCTCCCACCTGCCTTCCAGCTACCTCAGTTTGTTCTCTACAGTTAACAGTGTCTTCTGGTTTGTCTCTGTCTTTTGTTTTCTTCCTTCTCCTACGTTAATCTTTCTTGTTTCTTAAATTCCACATATGAGTGAAATCGTATGACTCATTTTACTTAGCATAATACACTCTAGCTCCATCCACATAGTTGGAAATGGCAACATTTCATTCATTTTGATGGCTAAGTAATATTCCATTGTGTATGTATTTTATATATATATATATGAGATATATATACATATCTCATATATATATATATAATGGCTTCTTTAGCCATTCAGCAATCAATAAGCATTTAGGTTCTTTGCATAATTTGGTTATTTTTCCATAATGCTGCTCTAAACATCTGAGTACATATGCCCCTTCACATCAGTATTGTTTTGGATCCTTTGGGTAAATATCTAGTAGTGTAATTGCTTGGTCATTGGGTAATTCTATTTTAAACTTTTTTTTTTTTTGAGAGAGAGAGAGAGATAATGAGTGGGGGAAGTGTAGAGGGGGGGAGAGAGAGAGAGAGAGAGAGAGAGAGAGACTCTAAAGCAGACTCCATGCCTAGTGCAGAGCTCTATATGGTGCTCTATCCCATAACACTGATATCATAATTTGAGCTGAAGTCAAGAGTTGGATGCTTAACCAACTGAGCCACCCAGTTGCCCCTACTTTTAATTTTTGGAGGAACCTCCATACTTTTTCCACAGTGGCTGAACCTGTTTGCATTCCCACCAACTTTGTAAGAGAGTTTCCCTTTTTCTACATCCTCACCAACATCTGTTGTTTCCTGTGTTGTTAATTTTAGCCATTTTGACAGGTGTGAAGTGATATCTCATCCAACTTTTGATTTGTATTTTCCTGATTATGAGTGATGTTGAGCATTTAACATTTCAAAGAACATTAAACCTATAAACAGGTGCTTGCATCCTTTTGGAACATTTAAAACTAATATCACAATTTGAAATACAAATAAATAAATACATTCTACATATTAATGACCATAATTTTTGTAACTGACTAATTTGAAACAGTCTCAGAAAAATTATTTTTTATATCTTTAACTGTAAATCAAATCTAAACCTTAACCAGTTGTAAGAGCTGCTGCAGCCAAACATAGCACTTAGTCTTCCTCTGAAGGATATTGACCCCAGCTCAAACAGATAACACCTTTGCATAAACAATATTGGGCCTATGTAAATATTTAAGATCATCATTAGTGTGTAACATGGAAAATATACTTTGAATATTAGAGAAATGCTGTAATCAGTAATAGTGTATATTTCTGGTGTAGTGGAAAAACCAGAGTCATGAGGAGTACTTCAAGATTAAGGGATTTAATACAGGAATTAAACCTTACACAAAAATGGGGGGGAGGTGCTGAGAAAATGAATGTCTGGAGTGGAAATCATAAGAGTATAGTCAGAGCAACTGAAGAGTCTGCTTTAAAGACTGACAGGTGAAAACATGGAAGTTTGCTGAAATAAGAATACAAAACAAACAAGAAAAACAACAATAAAAATGTCCATCTTCTTGAGGAAAATCAAGAGAGAAAGGTTCAAGAATAGGGACTCTGTGTAGCTAACAACGTCTGTAGCTCCATAGCCAAGCATTTGGGGTGACATAAGGCCACCATTGGTCAGCTGGATAAGCAGTTGGGAAGACAAGCTAAATGCAGAACAGAGAATGACTGGGGTCATGTCTGTGTCTGTCACCATATCTGAACATAATGACCTTTGTAGAATAATTGACAGTGCTTCAGCCTTGCCTTCCAAATCTCAGGTAAAAATCTTCTTTTAGCCATTTCTAACTTAAAATCATAGAGGGAAAGATAATCTGAGAAACCTAGTTTCCATCTTAACCTGGTTGACATTCGCATGATCCAAAAAACGAGTGTACATTTAACTTGTAAAAGACTTTAGGCTACCCTGACAATCACCTTATTTATAGCATTATTGAAATGTAAACATTTTCTAACCTTTTCATCCTTAACTTTCATCGTTAGCTGAGAAGAACAATTTCATAATAGCACCAGGATAATTATGCTGACAAAATTATATTCCTCCCAAGGCTTCTCATCTAATGGAATTTTAACTTATATTTTCACATTTAACTCAAAGAAATTAAAGTCTGTAATTCAGGTTTTTCAAAATAGAATTTTAAGTATAGAATTCGAATTCAGTATTCTCTGAATGTAACCTTTAACCATGAGGTTGTGGTGACCATTAAATTAGTAAACTTTATATGTTATTAGAAGTTACATATATTTGTTTCATTTGAGTATACAATATTTAGTATGGGAATTTGCTCACTTATTCTGTAAATTAACTCATATTTATTTATGTAGGTTCTCATCTGGGCAGAGGCTATTTTGCCTCATGCTTTCCTATGGCTGCATAAAAAAATAATAAAATACTCTGGCAGAGCAGATTCAAACCCAAGGCAAAGTTTGATTTTGTTCCTTACTGGTTTCACTTAAAATTCATGACCACAGACCTCAAATGGGAACTTGATGCTGCCTAGAAATCTAATATATCTCTCTGGTATAATCATTTTCCACTCTTGAGACTGTTTTATACCCTTAGCTCTTTCCTCAGTATTCAACTGCTATTCCTCTTTCCTCTCAGCTAAAGTCTTCATTTCAGATTGCTTGAGAAAATAAAAGTATTGGGAAAAACTCTCTCAAATTCTTATCTCTAAATCTCAAAGTGAGTCTTTCTCTGAAATTATGATCTTAGTCTTCCCCCCTGTTAAATGGGAGTTTTTTCCCAACTTCTTCAAAGTCCAAACACTCTACTTGCCTCTGGACTCCAGAACTCTCCTAACTGCCTCTTTTATCTCTGCTTGCCATCTAAAATTTAACATGACCTCTATGGGAAAAAAAAATGGTTCTCTCCACACAGCTTTCTTAATTTCCCAATGTTCTTTGTTCTGAACTTAGCACTGTTCAATCCTCAGTGTTCAAGCCTCAGCACTTATGTCCTCAGTGTTCAAGCCAAAAGCTCAGAAGTCATCTTTGTTTCCCTTCTAGGTCATCCAGTAAACTCTGACAGAGCTTTAAATATATATGCTAAGTTTATTAATTACTCCTTATACCTATTGCTGCTGCCCAAACCAAGTCATAATCTTTTACCTCTACTGCTGCCATCATCTGATAGAGATGCCTCAGTTCACCCTGCCTGGCTATTTTCCATGGCTCAGGCCCTGCTAATCTACTTGGTTATTCACTGAAGCCAAGGGAATATGAAGAGCTTCCTGACATACTTTCTTAAGAAGCACGAGCTCTAGTGTAGAATAACATAACCTCTTTGTTTATAAGACACACCACTTCATGGTCCCTTCAAACCCTTCTGGTAATGGAACCCTTAGAAAACCTCTTATTTTCAGTTGTTTTTATAACCAAAGTTGACTACAAAGTCTTTGATTAAGTGTATCAGCGCACTTAATGGGACACATGTCAAACACCTTACTCTTCTACACTATCATGTGAGAAAGAAAATCAGAGATTGGTATTCTATAATGTTAGGCTGAGATAAAACTCTCTCAAGAATGCTCTTACCAGACTCTGTAGTGGGCAGAGTTCAAGGGTGGGTTTTGTAGTGGAATAAACATGTATCAGTCAACTCTTTCTGTAAAAACAAGCCATATATATGAATGTTTCTCCAGGAGAACTTCTACTTGATGCAGTATAAGAAAAGTCCCTCTCTCCTTTTAGTACTTCTTTTAGAGATTTACGGTACATGGTTTGTTTCTGGCGTTTTTTTCCATGTAACTACTGGGCACCTGGGTGCCCTATCTACTGATAGTTCACCAGAAGCTATATGAACTCAAAATATGGTGTTGACTTGATAATCAAGGTCCTGGCTTTTATTAGTTCCAATGCTGAGACAAGAAAAGTTCTTCTAAAAATTTGTGTACTGATTGTATATTGTTGTTCATTAAAAGTGTAAATGCCATATAGGCTGGGTATATCTGTGATGTCTGGTGTTGTAGCTATTATTTATTAAGTCAGCGAGTGAATGCTTATTCTACATGAGTAAATGTAAAATGTCTGATGAGTGAATGAATGATGAATGAATTACACAGGAAATTACAGTTAACAAATGGTGAATCCTATCTGTTGGATTACCAGTTCTTCCTGGTCCTACCAGTTCTTGCTAGTAATGTGTTTGCTATCCAGGGAAAGGATTTAAAAAATAATAATTGAATCAAAACAGAAATCTTGATATTATAGTGAAAGCAGCTTGTATTTATTGAGTGACTACTTTTATTGAGCGACTACTTCATGTTAGTCATTATGACAAGTGAGTTTCATGAGTGACCTACTTTACTCTGTTTTGTAAGGAAAAACTAAAGATTAGAGAAGCTCAGTATCATCCTCAGAGTTATTATTTCTAACTCTAGATGACAAAATATGGACTATAGGAAGCCTGTGTATACAGAGCCCACTTTCTTAACTGACATACTCTTCTGTTTTTGTCAGACAGAAATGGGCAAAAGAAGAGAAAAAAGAGCTCAATAAACAGGATAAAATCAGTAAAATTTAATATCAGGGACTTTCCCCTTTCCATATTTTGGACAGTTCTTTCCATTGCCCTAGTCCCTCTCTGGTAGTGGAGTATAGCTCTGAAGATTATTCAGTGGCTTGGGTCCTGTTATGTTCATTTATTTTTGCTAGATCTTATCACTGGAAATTAGACTTAGTCCCATAACATTGTGAAATTATTGGTTATTAATATTCATAGATTATTAATTTATATGATGATAATGGACTCCTGAAGAATCACCTGGTTAGAAATCTGAGCTTACCATTTCCATAATTATTTTCTTGATGTATCCATCTTTTGGTGACACAGGATTGCCTCAAGCATCCAATTCTAAGAAGTGTTCCTCCTTCTTTTACCTACTTGACTGTTGCTGCTTCTGTATTAGTAATGGAGCAAGGTTTACAGCCTCTCTCCAGTTCACAGGACCCTAGGTGGCCAAATTGTGCCAATCAGTCCCTTCCTGGAAATGCTGGAAAATAAACCAGAGAATAGGTCCAGTATTTCTTAAGGTAGCTGAAACCCTTACGTTTTAAAACAAGAAAGTGTCAATATCCAGGTTTGACCAGGTGAAACAGAAAGGGATTCTAGGTTTTGAAAACAGAAGGAAATTAATGAGCATTCTCACAAAGACAAGCAGAGAACATAGAGGGAATGAGAGACCTGTTGATGTATGAATTCCTAACTTCAACTCTTTTCTGAGAGCTAGCAGGATTCCTATTATTGAGTTTCATGACAGGTCCCAGTATGTTACAACAAATTTCTCTTTAAACTGAGACTAACCCATCCAACTTTCAGTTACATATATTCAGCAGAATGCTAACTATTCCTTGTTCTTTAGATATTCCCTGAATTGCATTTCTGGAGTCCAAGTCTGCAGTTTCTTTTGTTCTTGGGCACAATTTGGGTCTCATGTCAGACTGAAATAAATTCTCCTTCCTTGCTTGCTCTGTGTTTTAGTGGAAAAAAAAAAACATAATCTCTTATACTGGAATCTATTGCACTATTTATCATGGCCCATTACATTGTACTCACTTATGTGTGCTTATCTTCTGGAGGACTCTAAGTCCTTTTCCTGGAGGATAAGGCAATATTTTATCCTTCATTTTATCTCAGCTAGTACCTAGAAGAGTGTTTGGCACATGGGTGGGTTCAAAATAAATATTTATTAAATCATGTTTACATTTTGAATATTTCACTTTAATTGTAAATATATTAAGGGGTAAAATGTTGGTGTTACTTCATTTAATCCAATAAACTTTGTAATATGTGCAATGAACAATTCAGTATTAGTTCCCAGAAAATGACTCATTAACCTGATAAGGTCACTGCTAAATGCTTTAAGAAGCGGTATATTAATGTAAGTGCAATTTATGATTTTAAAAGTAAGTTTGAGTGTGGCTTTAACTACAGGCTACATTCCAAGGCTCATTGTAAGAAAGTGATTCATGCATGTTGTGCTTTGTAATAACTTTCTTCAATTACTGAATGACTCTGCTTTATAGTTTATCATGTGACCAGGCAGTTCATAAACTCCCAAGTTACTGGAAGATTATTAAGTCTTTATATTAATTCAACATATTTCCATAATAGGAGGATCTTTTAAATTAAATTATATTAAATCATTATTCACCAATATGGGGAGGTATCTAAATTATATTCAACTCACATTAATATTTAATTTTTTGGTTTTGTGGTTTGTCAGCCCTTGGATTTTTGAGCATTAGGACAGTTTTGACAGCAAGCTATGTCATCAGAATAAACAAGAGAAATTCTTGATAGAAATCTTAGATATTAAAAGATTTGGACCATGAGAGAATTGAGAAGTTGGAATTAACACAGACAAAATCAGCAAAGCACTCAAAAAACAAACACCCCCCCCCCCCAGAAGTCAAGTAAATAGTGGCAAATAATTACAATCATGTTAAACCAGCCAAAAAATTTCTAATATTTCAGCAACTAGTCTGTAAACAATTTAAAGACACAAGAAAAAATATTAGAGACCAAGCAAAGATGGGCGATTAAAACACAGGGAATAATCAGAAACCAGGCTCTCTCATCAAGATTGCAGACCACCTATGTACTGTATCTTCTTTTGCTGTCCACGTCTTATGTGTTAGTGAGCCAGAAGGAAAAACAACAGAGTAAGCCTACCATAGAAAAGAGAACAGTAGACAGCAGTCATCAGCATACAGGATATCTGAGAAACCTACAGAACATGGGAAGCTGCTGGTAGTATCTGTCTGTTTTGTTTATTTACTTGCCTTTATTACCTTCAACAGTCTATTGAGAGGGAGAAAAAGGGACAACATGACCATATTAAATTCAATTCAATGAGAACCTGAGTCAGATCTTTGTAGTTTGTCATTAGCCATGGTACTCGGCTGTGTCTGACCTGCCTTCTCCCCATGTTTTTATTCTCATGGCAGTTCCACATCAGCAAACTCAAAAAGAGGGACTAACTAGACAGCTCTCTAGTTAAAATTTTTAAATTCATGGGACCATAATTAAATAAAGAAAAAAAAATCAGTCTTTACAAGCATACCTTGGGAGATACTGTGAGTTCAGTTCCAGACCACTGTAATAATGTGAATATCACCATAAAGCATGTCAAGTAAAGATGTCAGTTTCCCAGTGCATATAAAAGTTATGTTTACACTATACTGCCATCTATTAAGTATGCACTAGAATTCTGTCTAAAGGGATAATGTACATGCCTTAATTAAAAAATACTTCTAAAAATGCTAACCATCACCTGAACTTTCAGTGAGTTGTGATCACTGATCACAGATCACCGTAACAAATAAAATAATAATGAAAACATTTGAAATATTGTGAAAACTACACTTTGGCATAGAGGCATAAGGTGAGCAAGTGCTGTCAGAAAAGTAGCTTGACACAGGGTTGCTGCAACCCTTCAATTTGTTAAAAAAAAAAGAATATCTGCAAAGAACAATAAAGCAAAACATGATAAAACGAGGTATGCCTGTAACTCTAAAAGAGAGCTTGAATCTTGATCATTTGTCTAGCCATTAGTTTTACTTTGTGCTTTAATGTTTTGTCTTCCTAATTCCTTTTTTCTTGTATATCTTAATACTGTTTTCTGAGCTATTGGTATTGGTCTATTTCCTTGTTCCTCAAATACCTTTCGTCAAAACTATATACCAAACCACATCTCTTCTATCACAGCATGTTGGGAGAAAGACAGATACGGGGTGGTGGGAGAGATTTCTATTCTTTTGTAGCTTGATTTTATTTGAAGGATTCTGACACTGGGTGTTGGCCATTGGAGATGGCCATTTAAAATAGACGATAGTTGTCTTCAGAGTACTTTGTATACTTTATGCCTATTTTTAAGTTGTTAACAAGAAGGAAAGAGATGCAATACCCATGGAGAAAGTGGTTGTAATCATTATAAACAGAAATAACAACAATTATTTCTGAAAAATGGAATGGGTTATAGTAAGCAGTATATTTTAATTTATTTTTTCAATTTTATTTTATTTATTTTTTTTTTTTAAATTTTTTTTTTTTTAATGTATTTATTTCTGAGAGAGAGAGACAGAGAGCGTGAGCAGGGGAGGGTCAGAGAGAGGGAGACACAGAATCCGAAGCAGGCTCCAGGCTCTGAGCTATCAGCACAGAGACTGACATGGGACTTGAACCCATGAACTGTGAGATCATGACCTGAGCCAAAGTCGGATGCTTAACTGACTGAGCCACCAGGGCACCACAGTGAGCAGTATATTTTAATTTTCATTTTATGTCCATCAGATTGACTTGCATGTTATACACATAAGGCAAAACCATGTAGTATATTGATAATCAAAAAGATTGATGTTAATAGCGGGGCAGGCAATGCATAGGATCAGGGAGCAGAGTCTCTGTTAAAAGTAAAAACAATAAATCAGAATAGATGAGACTCCTGTTCTGGCTTAGGAGGACACTAGTAGCTGACACAGTTTTCTTTGGCCTGAAGACATTTATGTGGCCATCACTGAGGTAGAAGCAATGTAAAAATGGATGACTAGTAGAAGCAAAATTTGAAGAAGTAATTTGATGGGGCGAAAGGAAGTAAGATTTTCTGGCATGATGATATGGAAAAATTCTCATTATATTTTGTACTTCCACAATAACTCTGGGGACATTTTCTCAGTTTCATATATGTACACTTATAGCTGAAATCAGAGAGACATGTTTTTCACTTGTCTTCAGATTTGGTCTCACCATTTACTGCCTGTGTGAAGCTGGGTCTATTGGTTCATCTCTGGTATCAGTTTCCTTATTGGAAAAATCAGAATAACCATTTAGCTTATATATTAGGTAACTTAAATGAGATATTTTATGCTTAAACCAAGGATGTGCACGTATTCTAGAACTTTACTCTTAATTCTACTCAACCTTACTCTAAGGAGAGATATTAGAACTTCATTTAAATATTAATTAAGATTGGAGTACCTGGGTGGCTCAATTGGTTGAGCGTCCGACTTTGGCTCAGGTCATGATCTCACAGTTCAGGAGTTTGAGCCCCACGTTGGGGTCTGTGCTGACAGCTCAGAGCCTGGAGCCTGCTTCAGATTCTGTCTCTGCCTCTCTCTCTCTGCCCTGTCCTGTGCATGCAATCTCTCTCTCTCAAATATAAATAAACATTAAAAAATAAATATTAATTTAGATATGTTACCCAATAAAATGAGTATATACAAAGTATCAAGTTCTGGTAAAATATTTTTGATACAAATTCCCAGGCAAGTTTACTAACCTCTATAAAGTATTAATTTTGGAAATTGTTGCAAAAAACAGTGAACTTAATGCATTCTCTACCAGGTGGTTTCACATACACCATCTGATTTGCAGCACCCAAAAATTGTGCTATTTTTGTGATAAGGAACATAGAAATCAGAGCAGTATTATCACACAGTTGATAAGTAGAAAGATGTGAATTTAAAGTCATGTTGGTTTTAATCTTAAACTCATGATTCCATAATACTATTATAGTAACTATAATGCACACCATCTCTTAATAGGAAATGGGAAAAGAGAAATAACTCTGTTGGCCCTTATCTTTATACTTAGCTTATTATCTACTTCTAAATCAAGATCCCTCAATTTAATATTAAATATGACCCCAGATGTACAGGGTTCATTTTTTTTACCTTCTAGTTCTTTGGAATTTCTTGGCAATTTGAAAGTTGGTCTCCTTGGTGTGCCTTACTTCTGGTCTTTTCTCTGCCCCATTTACAGTGAACATAAATGTGACAATAATATTGTCAAAAAACACTACCACTTTCTTAGATTGCATACTCACGCCTGCTGTATCTTATAAGCATGTTTTGTCATATAGCTCTAAAAATATTTAAGAATATGTAAAAGATATCCCAATGTAGAAGTAAAAAGAGATTAATCATGGATATATGATGGTGTATACATAGAAATTGTTTGAAAAGACTGTCTTTATAAAGAGTATCATCTGTGTAGTAAAAACATGCAGTAGTTTAAATGCTATTCCAAATTATTTTCTTTACATTAAAAAAAAGAGATTATATTGATCATCATCATTAATTCAGAAGATGAATTAAAAAAGCAAAATAGCATTGCTTTATTCTCAAGTGGATCATCAAATTATTTCATAAACTTCACTTCTTTCTTGCATTTCATGTAGGAACACTATACATTTTAAACTATAGCTATTTATTGCTTTGTGACTTAATTATAGATGTATTTTGACAAATAAAGGCTATTTTTGGTTTTAGGCTTTACTTAAATCATGGAGATAATATAATCTAAATCATGGAGATAATATCACACTCTTAAATAACATTTAATTATTATTTTAGTTAAGATTTTATTTCTATAAAAATAGTAGTTATGATCTAACTATATTCTGACAGAACACCTCCAAAGATATATTAGAAAGCAAATACTTAATGCAGTTGAAAGTTTTAATGTGATGGGGTGTCTGGGTAGCTTAGTTGGTTAGTGTCAGACTTCGGCTCAGGTCGTGATCTCTCAATTCATGGGTTCAAGCCCTGTGTTGGGCTCTGGGCTGATAGGTTGGAGCCAGGAGCCTGGCTTTGATTCTGTGTCTCCCTCTCTCTGCCTCTCCCCTGCTTGCACTCGGTCCTCTCTCTTTCTCAAAAATAAATAAACATTAAAAAACTTAAAGTTTTAATTTGAATTTAAATTTTATTTAAATTTTAGATGAGGGAAATACATGTGTATCAGTGTTTTAAAATTTAAAGCTATCATTAAAAATGATACTTTTTAAAAGTATTATTAAAAGGAACTTTTAAAAATATTCTAAAAAACATAATAATGAATTTCATGAATTTGCTAAAATGCTAGTGTGTAAATATAATTCAGTTTATAAAAGCAGCATCACACATATTTTTTGAATTATCTGCCTTATTTTTTCATCTCTAAATTTGGAAAGTGTTTTCAGTTCGCCATGGACATAGAGAATTAACTTTTTTTCCCAAACAATATTTCACTTAAGAAATGTCATTATGCTAAAAGGAAAATTAACTAGATATTTATTGGAACAAAACATGAAAAGAAAAGTAAAATATGAAGCAGATACAAAGCCAGTACTAAATCAATAACAAATATTCTCCAAAATACAACTACACAAATTTTGTTTTCAGCAAATTTATTTTATTTGCTAATATTATCCCATAAGTCTGATTTATTAAAAAAATAAAAACCTGATAAACTCTGTTAACCTCTTTGTTGACATCCTCACATATTTAAAACTGTTTTGGAAAAAAAAATGTTTTGGTAGTGGAGGGGCAGGCAAATTTGCTGAATGGAACTTAAAAGACAATATAGAATTAACGTATGTTAAATATCTATAAAAATAACTGTTATAAAATTACAGCGTGTTCTAGACCACATAAAGGAAGAGGGAAGCTTTGTTGGTGTGGTGTCTGTCTCATGCACGAGTGTGCTTGTTTTAAGACCTTAGGAGAGAATACTATTAGTCACTTTGATAGACGATGAGAAAAAGGAAAAAAGATAATTATTCTGTGCCAAAATTGATTCTACTGTTGAGAAGATTTTATAAGCCCTGTAGTACTTCATTGTGCATAGGTAAGATGACATTGACAAGCTATCATATGGTAGCTTGATGAAGAATACTTTTATTAATCCATAAAATTATTCCAAAGAATCCCTGCTGGGTGTCATAATAGTAAAATAAAACAGTTAATTTCTATAAATTATGGCATAAGTCCTAAGGGGAAGGGAGATATGTGTGTATATAGTATAGGCAGGAAGACAATTACCATGGACAGTATTAAATAGTGAAGGAAAATAAGAATCAAGAAGAATACTACTCTAGCTTTAAATACTATCCTGTAAGGAAAACAATGGCCATTCAAGTAGCCCATTAGTGAAAGGTTATCTGAGAACATAAAATGATAAATACCTGATATATTAAAAATGAAATATTTAATTGACTTCATGTGAAATTATTAATTATGTGATTACTTATTGCTGTGAACCAAAATATTATATTGTCTGTTTTTCTAATATTTATTTCTGAGAGAGAGAGATCTTGAGTAGGGAAGGGGCAGGGTGAGTGGGGGACAGAGGAGCTAAAGCGGTCTCTGCATGGACAGCATGGCACCTGATTTGGGGCTTGAACTCAAGAACTATGATATGACATGAGACGAAGTCCCACGCTCAACCCACTAAGCCACCCAGGAGCCCCTGTCTTCTAAATATATGTTATATAAATAAATGTTCAAGAAGGATTCAGACTTAACATGTTAGCTGGTTTTAAGCTAACTCTCATTCTGATATTTCCGTTTAGCTTCATTTTGTTTCTGTGTAGGAATTGATCATATACTAATGATAAAATACAAGATAATGAAAACAGTGATACCATCTTTGTAAATTCTTAAAAAAAAAAACACGCTTTCTACATTTTACTCTACATGTGCAATTATGCAACTGCATAGATAGAAAAGACAGGATATATAGTAACTTGCTATGAGTCATTATCAGATTCACTTTTAAGTACAATTTGAAACTTTTGATTGAAATTTTGTTCTTTTATAGACTTTTGCACTTTCTTGAAAGGAAAAATATAGCTTTAAATAGCTACATTTTTATTTATCTTGTCACTAAGCTGTTCACTACTATACATAGTTCTTATAATATAGGGTCTCTTAGGAATAATGGACTGAGATTCTATCTACAATAATCAAGCTTTGCTCAGAAGTTTCTTTGAGTTTCTAAATTGGAAAGCTCCCCTTGCAGATTAATACTCTTATCTAATTAATACATCATGCATACCTCTTTCACCATCTTGTTAGACTTCAAATGTAATGTATATATGAGATAAAATAGAATATGTTTCAATATGAACGTGTTTGCCAGTAAGAAAGAAAAAATGCTTATACTTTGAAAACTTTCCAAAGAATGTATCAAAAAATACTGTTCACATTTTAAAAATATGCACACTTTATAGCTTAATTTACCCATTGATACCCAATTTTAGTAGATAATTTTAACATGTATGAATATATTTGTACAGTAAACAATGAAAATTGATGAATTGTTATTATCCTTTAGAAAATTACCAAAAGCCTAATTAAAGTAGTAAGGATACGAAACATTATATAGCATTTTATTAAAATTATTTTAGTCATCTTTATTTATTAAATCATGCACTAGTCCAATGTCTGGCTATTATTTTACTTTTTGACAATTCTCAATTACTTTAAAAAGATAGCTATAGAAATAGATACCATGTCTTGAAACCACTGCACTTCTAATTCTAAACTAAACAGGAATCAGAATTCATTTGGAGATCTCCATTTAACCTGTGTTCAGAACTAGACAGTTGGTTTCAGTGGAAATTGATTCTAAAACAGAGCCAAGAGAATGAGGATATGTATGTGCATTTGTACATATATATCCTCGACCATCAAACTAAAATTTAGCATAATGACCACTTTATTTGGGAGCAGTACATAAAATTATTAGGTACAGTTGACAGGACCTGTGTGGTGTCATTCCGGGCATACAATTATATGCTTAAATCTTGAATATTTCCCAGGCCTGCATAAAGGTTGTGATATTATTTTAAGGAAGCATCGTGCTATTCTACTAATAATTTTAACAATAAAATGAGAATAATTCAAAACAAATTTACTTGTTCCAAACTGCTGGTAAGAGATCTATCATCAGAAAAAGCAGAAAGCAAGAACATTGGGGAACTTTTTAGAATATTTGTAACAAAATTATGGTAGATGGGAAGGAGAAAACGGCCTATAGATAGATCAAACAAACAGACAAAAGCAAAACAAAAGAAAAAAGAACTCATCTGTGCGGAGAGGTATTATTAGCCCAGGCTCTCTTCTACATTAGATCTGTGAATGTCTTATTAGACCCTGTGTATAAGCAGAAATAGTATGAGCCAATCTAATATATAATCACCACATATTCTGGGCAATTCATAATGTCAGATATTACAGCCTTAGGCAATGCCATATCCAATGTATTATCAGGGAAAGAAACACCTATGTGAGTATCCTCACACTGTAAAATTCTCACACTCTGATGTGAACATGAATCACCTTGAAGATCTTATTAAAACACAGATTGTGATCAGAAATCTTGGGTGGGGTCTGAGATTACACATCTCTAGCAAGATCCTGTGAACAACAATGCTGTGTATTAATGAATTACATGTTTCCTCAATACCTTCTTGGTTCTACCCTCTCCTAACATTATAAAAATAAGTATTTTACTGTAAATTAGAAGATAGAACTTCTTTAAAATTTGTTTTTCCCAGTATTTCAATTAAATACATTTTCCTCTCTCTTTTTTTTTTTTTTACAAATAGTTTATTGTCAAATCAGTTTCCACATAACACTCACTCAGTGCTCATCCCCACAA
>NW_024083066.1:0-40451 GCF_003009895.1 Hyaena hyaena | reverse complement strand
AGGCCCACCCCAGTCTCCTGCCTGCTCCCACAGGGGCTCTGAGCTCCCCTGGTCCGCTCCCCACCTCCCTCCCGTCTCCCCTCTCTGCCCCCCCTCTCTGCCCCGTGTCTGAGCTCTGCGTCTGTTCCCTGGCGCAGGGTTCCCCGACTCCCTGCGGTCCCTGGACCAGATGTGCCGCTTCATCACAATGTGCATATTCACCTGCACCGGCCAGCACTCCTCCACCCACCTGGGCCAGGTGCGCCCACACCTGGGGTTGGGGGGTGCGGACCGGGGGCTCAGGGTCTCCGTGCTTGGCAGACACCGACTCTGGGTGTGCCCTGTCCTAGCTGGACTGGTACTCTTTGGTCCCTAACACGCCCTGCACCATGCGCCTGCCCCCGCCCACCACCAAGGACGTGACGCTGGAGACGGTTATGGCCTCGCTGCCCAACTTCCACCAGGCTTCCCTGCAGATGTCCATCGTCTGGCAGCTGGGCAGACGCCAGCCCATCATGGTGCGGAGGGGAGGGGGACCCTGAGGACGGGGTGTGGGGCAGATATGGTAGGTGCGGCATCGAGTAGGGTGCAGGGCGGGCGGGGGGGAGCTGAGGGCAGGGGTGGAGGGGCAGGTGTGGCATCGGGCAGGGTGGGGGCGGCAAGGGTCAGGCGCGGCATCCGAGCCGAGGGCCAGGGGCTCTCAGCTGCCCTTCTGTCTGCACCAGGTGGCTGTGGGTCAGCACCAGGAGGAGTATTTTACGGGCCCCGGACCCAAGGAGGTGCTGAAGCAGTTCAGGGAGGAGCTGGCCGCCATGGAGAAGGATGTGGCGGCCCGGAACGCGAAGCTGGACATACCGTACGAGTACCTGCTGCCCAGCCTGGTGGAGAACAGCGTGGCCATCTGAGCGCCGCCCCAGGCGCATCGGGTCCCGCCCTCCTCAGTCCCCACCCTCCGCAGTCCCCCACCCCGCTAAAGAGTCACCTTTCCACTGTCGCAGTCCCCAATGTGAGCACACTGTATTCTAGATGTGCCCCCTAGTGACCTCGGTCCTGCTTCCTTCCTCATCCTCCGGACCTCCCCTGGGGCGGACCTCAGCTGCTTATATCCCCCGTTTCAGAAGTAGGGTATGCTGTCCCTACATAGTTACTCCACGCCGTATTTTATGAACCAAATATGATTTTGAAACTAAGTCGCGTTTAATGGCAACTAAAAGATCTCACAGAGAAAGGGAAAGAAATTCAGAACAAATGAGCCTGAATCAAGTGCTGGCAAAAGAACGGGGCACATCTTTCCAGCTGGGAGGGCTCCACCAGCGTCCCACAGCGATTCTCCAGATGTGCCCTTTCCCCATTCGCTTAGAAGATGATCAACGGGAGAAAACTGGGGGGGAAGGGGGTCCTGTGTCTATGACCTTTCTGCAGTCGCCCAGTTGGAAAGCCCCGAATGAAAGCAATTAACTAGAAAAATACGTTCAGAACCCTCATTGTTTTCACAAGGGACGACAAAGGAATCAAGAAAATCCAACTTTAGTATCTGACAAAAATTTCAGAAAAATAAATGTATTTCTTAACCTGACCATGTGTGGATAAGTTTTTTAAATGTTTATTTTTGAGAGAAAGATAGAGCGTGAGCTGGGAAGGGGCAGGGAGAGAGGGAGACACAGAATCTGAAGCAGCTCCAGGCTCCGAGCTGTCAGCACAGAGCCTGACGCGGGGCTCGAACACATGAACCGTGAGATCATGACCTGAGCCGGAGTGGGACACTTAACAAACTGAGCCCCCAGGCGCCCCAAGTATCTGTGAGTATTTTAAGGCAGAACATCACAGTACACATGCGCCCAAACCGTTTCCCTTCCAATAGGAACGTAGCTGTTTCTTGCTGTAATTGTTGAATTGGGAAGACGACGTGTGGGTGACGCTTGGTGTGATACTTGAAGGAAGAATAGGAAATAGGCAGCGGGGGGCGGGGGGGAGGGGGAGGAGGGCGGGTAACATTCAATGCTGGCATCTGGTGACAGAGCGAGGCACACATTACACTCCAGAAATAAGGCAGCCATGCAGGCAGGGAGGTGGCAGCGGGGGCCGGAAGAGGGGTGCCAGAAGGGTGGTCTCATGAAGGACACATTTGAGGCCAAGAAATTAGCCTTGACCTTTAGGAAACAGCCATTGGCAGCCACTGAAGGATTTTAAGTAACGATATGACAGGGTCCTGGAAGTCAAACACCCGCTTCACTCTCACTATGGGTTCCTTGTCAGATACTTTCTAACCACTTTCCTCCTTCCCTGACAGAGAAAACGTTACATCCCATCGCTTTCTGGAAATGAATCTTTTTTTAAAATGTTTTTTATTTCTATCTGAGAGAGAGAGAGGCCACGTGACCAGGGGAGGGTCAGAGAGAGACGGAGACACAGAATCTGAAGCAGGCTCCAGGCTCTGAGCTGTCAGCACAGAGCCCGACGTGGGGCTCAAACTCACAAACTACGAGATCGTGACCTGAGCTGAAGTCAGACGCCCAACCGACTGAACCACCCAGGTGCCCCAGATTTATTTTTTTAAGTTAAATGCAAATTTCTAAATTCCTTACACTTGTTTTATAGGGCATATAAATTACATTACACCATTTTTTTTTTAAATTTTTTTTCATTTATTTTTGAGAAACAGAGACAGAGCATGAGCGGGGGAGGGGCAGAGAGAGCAGGGACAGAATCTGAAGCAGGTTCCAGGCTCTGAGCTGTCAGCACAGCCTGATGCGGGCTCGAACTCATGGACCATGAGATCATGCCCTGAGCTGAAGTCGGACGCTTAATCGACTGAGCCACCCAGGTGCCCCACATTACACCATTTTTTAAGAATATATACAGACGAGGGCGCCTGGGGGGTTCAGTCAGTTCGGGGTCTGACTCTTGATTTCAGCTCAGGTCATGATCTTGGGGTTCAAGTGTTCAGCCCCACATCAGCCTCTGCTGACTGGGCAGAGCCTGCTTGGGACTCTCTGTCTCTCTTTCCCCCTCAGTCTCCCACTTGCGCATGTTCTCATGCTCTCACTCTCAAAATAAGTAAGTAACCTTACAAAATAAAGAATATATAGAAGTATACATGTGTGTTCAACTAAATTGGTATAATTTAAATTAAAAAAACTTTATCAACCTGTTCTTGTATCAGAGGAAGTTGAGACATCCATGTATCTATAGAGTTATTCCACTCATACGTTCTGCGTAGACAGTTTTAAGATGTCATCGCTTTTTTTTAATGTTTATTTTTGAGAGAGAGAGCGCGCGTAAGAGCAGGGAAGGGGCAGAGAGAGGGGGAGACAGAGGGTCCGAAGCAGGCTCCGTGCAGACAGCAGAGAGCCTGACACGGGGCTCGAACCCTCGAACAGTGACGTCATGACCTGAGCCACCCAGGTGCCCCAAGATGTCATCTTTCTGACAGATGCTTATTTCAATAGTGGTTGTGTTCCATAGCATTAAATATACTTTCTGAAATTCATCGTTTATGAGTCCTTACTCTAAATTAAAGTGGAAGGGATCGAGTGAATAATTTTCCTTTATATGAAGGCTACTATTAAAATGGAAACTCACAGAGCTGAGGAGATCGGGCGCATGTTTACTGGACAGCCCCCGCATGCCTTCCTGAGTGACATTTATTGTTATTTTTTTTATTCGAGCCAGTAAAACTCATTAAAAGGACTAGAACAGTCGGTATGGATGTGTTTCTCACTCTCAGTGAGGGGGGAAACTTCTGGACCCTCTCAAGGGACAGCATCTAAGTGGGTGGGACATGTATGATAGAGTGAATCCAGTGTTTTTCTGGGTCCAAGCGTTAGAGTTCACTCCTGTGCAATATATCAAGGGTTTTATGGCATCTAAACTTCCTTTCAATCACCCAGAACTGTATCAGGCTGTTTGTTGCCTAATCTGGCAAATTTAGAATCATGCCCAGATGTGCAAAACACTAGGCCAGTCCCAGAATCTCTGTCGAGCCTTCTTGTGTAGACAATTTCAGCTTGATGTAAAGAAATGATTCCTTTTCCGCGGCTAATCCACTTCCTCAAAACCCACTTCCCGGAAGAGGCCTCTGAATCGTGTTGACATTAAGAAACAAAACATCTCGAATCGCTTCGATATGCAACCTTTCTCTTTCGGGAGGTGTCTTCAAGTTTCCACTCGTGTACGCTTAATTGTGTGCTGTATCTGGGTGCGCATGTGGCCCAATGCTGGGATCTCACTAGCATCACTCGCTCAGGGTGAAGAGTGGGTCCCCATGGAGGTATTGTTTGCTTTTCTTGCAAGAGAGTCTTCCTCCAGTGCGGCGGTAACTGCAGGTCTAAGCCAGGGAGGGGCAGCCTCTCCAGGAGGGGAAGGCCAGGGAGGTCCATCTCTAATGGGATGCCAGGAGCATGACTGTGTTTCTTGGATGCCTGCTGACCTTTGGAATTTCATCCGATGGGGAGAGTCAGAAGATAAAGTTCTTTTTAAAAAAATTTTGTTTAATAGTTTATTTATTCTTAAGACAGAGAGAGACAGAACATGAGTGGGGGAGGGGGAGAGAGAGAGAGGGAGACACAGAATCTGAAACAGGCTCCAGGCTCCGAGCTGTCAGAATAGAGCCGGACACGGGGCTCGAACCCATGAACCACGAGATCATGACCTGAGCTGAAGTCGGACGCTGAACCAACTGAGCCACCCAGGCGCCCCAGAAGACAAAGTTCTATGAGGTCTTTCCCCAAGCAACAACCCAACTATCAAAACTGAGATTAGACATGCGCAACGGCATCTAAGTGTCTTGGCTTTAAACACGCTGTTGTGTGAGAGCCGGATGTCAGAGGGGTGAGCAAGGGAAGTGGCTGGAGCCTGGATAAAAGTACGTTTGCACACAATGTCAGGAGGCAACTTTGTCTGCCAGTAGGATGGCTGCGGCACCCAGAATCGGCACGACGTTTTGGGGTGCGGCTGTCTCTGGCGTGTACTCTGTGGGAAGCAGGGCATGCTGGGGGCTGCACCACCCATTGCCTTTTCAGTTTCCCTTTGTCACCCCACCGCCCAGAGGCCAAAGCTCTAAATGCACCACTTGGTAAATGGTCACCTGATGAAATCAGGCACGATTCTTTCCTCGTCGGTCCCCACAGTTCTCTACACGGGACCTGATAATATGCATTCAACTAACTCTCTGATTCTTCACCGCACAGAATTGCTAGACCTTTTTTTTTTTTCTTTTTGACCCCCCAGCTCAGGAGCTACAAAAGAAGACAGCCTTTTTTTTTTTTTTTTTTTTTTGGAGCATGGTCCTGGAATGTTTTTGTTCTTTTTTTAAATTATTTTTCGTCTTTTTAAAATATATTTAAATTTTAGTTAGCATACAGTGCAATGTTGGTTTCAGGAGTAGAATTCAGGGATTCATCACTTCTGACAACACCCAGTGCTCATCACTCGTGCCTTCTTTTCTAAAATATTTATTTATTTGTTTGTTTGTTTATTTATGTTTCTTTTTTATTTCTGGGAGAGAGAGAGAGACAGCGTGAGCAGGGGAGGGTCAGAGAGAGAGGGAGTCACAGACTGAAACAGGCTCCAGGCTCTGAGCTGGCAGTCAGCACAGAGCCCGACGCGGGGCTCGAACCCACGAACCGCGAGATCATGACCTAAGCGAAAGTCGGACGCTTAACCGACTAAGCCACTCAGGCGCCCCTTGTTTATTTATTTAGTGAGCCAGTGGGGGAGGGGGAGATAGAGGGAGAGAGAGAGAATCCCAAACAGCCTCCCATACAGCCAGCATGAGGCTCAATGCAGGGCTTGATCCCATTAGCTATGAGATCATGATCTGAGCCTAAATCAAGAGTTGGATGCTTAGCTGACTGAGCCACCCAGGAGCCCCTCCTAAGTGCCTTCCTTCATCCCCATCACTCATCTAGTCCATCTCCCACCCAACAAAGTAGGGATAGAGGGAAAATATCTCAACATCATTAAGGCTATATACAAAAGATCCAGCTAATTTCAACCTCAGTGGGGAAAAATTGAGAGCCTTTCTCCTACAGCCAAGAACAAGACAGAGGTGTCCACTCTCACCATTACTATTTTTCACATAGTACCGGAAGTCTTAGCCTCAGCAATCAGACAGCAAAAAGAAATACAGGGCATACAAATCAGCAAGGAAGAAGTCAAACTTTCACTATTTGCAGGTGATATGATACCCTATGTAGAAAACCTGAAAGAGTCCACCAAAAATTTGCTAGAACTAATACCTGAATTCGGCAAAGTCACAGGATACAAAATCAACGTGCTGAAATGTGTTGATTTTCTCTACACCAATAACGAAGCAGCAGAAAAAGAAATCAAGGAATTGATCCCATTTGCAATTGTACCCAAAACAATAAGATACCTACGAATAAACCTAACTAAAGAGGTAGAAGATCTGTACTCTGAAAACTGTAGAACGCTTATGAAAGAAGTTGAAGGGGACACAAAGAAATGGAAAAGCATCCCATGCTCATGGATTGGAAGAACAGTGTTAAAATGTCGATACTACCCAAAGCAATCTACACATTTAATGCAATCCCCATCAAAATACCACCAGCAATTTTTTTTTTTTCAGAGCTAGAACAAACAATCCTAAAATTTGTGTGGAACCACAAAAGACCCTGAATCGCCAAGGCAATCCTGAAAAATAACAATAAAACTGGAGGCATCAAGATTTTGGATTTCAAGTGTATCCTATGGAGCTGTAGTGATCAAGGTAGTATGGTATTGGCTCAAAGACAGACACATAGATCAACGGCACACAATAGAAAACTCAGAAATGGACCCACAACTATAAGCCAACTAATCTTTGACAAAGCAGTAAAAAATATCCAATGGAAAAAAGTTCCTTAAACAGATGGTGTTGGGAAAACTGGTCAGTGAAATGCAGAAGAATGAATCTGAACCAATCTCTTACACCCTACACAAAAATAAATTCAAAATGGATGAAATACCTAAATATGACACAGGAAACCATCAAAATGGAGAACACAGGCAGCAACTTCTTTGACCTTGGCCAGAGCAACTTCTTAAACACGTCGCCAAAGGCAAGGGAAACAAAAGCAAACATGAACGTTTGAGACCTCATCAAAATAAAAATCTCTGCACAGCTAAGGAAACAACCAACAAAACCAAAAGGCAGTCTACAGAATGGGAAAAGATATTTGCAAATGACATATCAATAAAGTGTTAGTATCCAAAATCTATAAAGAACTTATCAAACTCAACACCGAAAACAAACAGCCCAGTGAAGAAAGGGGCAGAAGACATGTGTAGACATTTTTCCAAAGAAGACATCCAGATGGCTAATAGATACAAGAAAAGATGCTCAATTTCATTCATCATCAGAGAAATACATCAAAACCACAATTAGACACCACCTCACACCTGTCAGAGTGGCTAAAATTAACAACACAAGAAACAACAGGTGTTGGCGAGGATGCGGAGAAAGGGGACCTTCTTTCACTGCTGGTGGGAGTGCAAACTGGTGCAGCCGCTCTGGGGACCAGTATGGAGGCTCCCTAAAACACTGAAATTAGAACTACCCTACGACCCAGCAATTGCACTACTAGCTCTTTACCCAAAGGATGCAAAATTACAGAATCGAAGGGGTGTCCCCCAATGTTTATAGCAGCATGGAATGTATTTTAAACTGTTGAAAACCAGGGATTTAGACTCAATGAGGTCTTTATGCCTTCAGAGCCCTGGAGTAGAGTGCAGAGCTGAGGTATAGAAAACGAGAGAATGGGAAAGCTCGAGAATACCCTTCTCTTTTCCATTCGTTTTTCTTTTCTTTTTATTTTAAATCCAGTACAGTTAACATACTGGGTAATAGTAGTTTCAGGCATACACTATAGTGACTCGAAAACTCTATACATTACTCAGTGCTCATTATGAGAAATGTGATCTTAAACCCCATCAGCTATCCCCCCCCTTCCTCCTGGTGACCATTGGGCCTGTTCTCTATAGTTGAGAGTCTGGTTCTTGGTTTCTCTCTTTTTTTCTTTGTTTGTTTCGTTTCTTAAATTCCACATGAGTGACATCAGATGGTGTTTGCCCTTCTGTGACTTATTTCACTTAGCATTATATTCTCTGGATCCATTCATGTCATTGCCAAAGGCATGATTTCACTCCTTTTCATGACTGAGTAATATTCCTCTGTATACAAACCCCACATCTTCTTTATCCATTTGTCTATCAGTGGACACTTGGGCTGCTCCCATAAAATGGCTATTGTAGATAATGCTGCCAAAACATCTACATATATATTTAAATGTTCATTTGTTTTTGGGGGGTGGGTGGCAATGGAGGATCCAAAGCAGGCTCTGAGCTGACAGCACAGAGCCTGATGTGGGGCTTCAACTCACAAACCGCAAGATCATGACTTGAGCCGAAACGGATGCTTAACCGATTGAGCCACCGGGTGCCCTTGGCTGACTTTTTTTTTTTTTCTAACCTGAAGTCAATTATGAGCCCAATTCGATCCCGAGATCACGACCTGTGCCGAAATCAAGTCTGGTTCCCTTGATTCTGAGCATGCGGTGCCCCTAACCATTTTCTATTGAAGGTGGATATTGTATATTAAAAACTGTTATCTGGTTCACGATACCTGCTTCACCCTTTCCTTTCTAGGCAGGTTGTTGCCGTGTTTTGTGAAAGTCCTGCGGAAAATACTTCCTATGACCCTGTCTCCTGTGAAAATAACCCTGAACCTCTAAGAAATCTTTCCGTGACAACGATTACATTGATACTGTGTGTGTCTGATCATCGTAGTTAAGTTCACATCCTTGTTTTCAGTAAATTAGAAACACCTGTCCGTCTATATCTTCCCCCAGAAAAAGATCAGTTTGGCTTTTGTCTTCTCTACCCCGTTCATGAGGGAAAGTAAAATAATGAGGCTTCTGGACTTCTTATTTAAGCAAAGGGTCTGGAAGTCTTGCGCCATGTAAATTAACGAGTGGTGCTGTGATGTGGTTTGGCTGAGCTGAACAGAAAGTGCTGGATCAAAGGCTTGTACCCACGCTGATGCTAACCAGGAGCCCCAGTGAAAGGCAAGTAAGATTAGCCTCTGTTTCCAACTGGCTGCTTGGGTCCCTCCTCTCAAATGCTTCTCTTGAAACCCTCGTCGCAGTATGCGGTACGGAGAACTGAGGGTGGGGTGTTTGGAGGCAGGTATGTCTCGGGGGCGGGCAGAGGCGTCGTGAATAGGACCGGTGTTCCCATAACAAGAAGCAAGGGAGAGCTTGCTCCCTGCCCCCTGCTCACCACCAGGGGGTGGGCAATGAGGAGATGGACATCTGACGACTGGGAAGCCAGCTCTGACCAGCCACCAGGTCCGCCAGAACCTTGAGCACGGCACCCCGGTCCAGCAGCAGACTATAAAACGTATCCACAAGGGCTGCAATTCTCTCAAAGAGGAAAAAACCCATTTGCCTCTGCTCCCAGACAAATTTCACCTGTAGTTCAGGAATGGACACCCAGTGCCGTCTGAAAAAAATGCATGAGACGGCCCAACAGAAATCAATTTCTTGCTTTGCGAGGAGGGGCAGACACGGTTCACGAAACCACGGCTAAAGAAATGGGTGTTGGCATCGCTGCACGGCAGAAGGAAATGAATTCCTTAGCTCCAGTCATGCTTCGCAATCACATTGTTTTGGACCGTATTCTTGCAGACCAGGGCGGAGTGTGTGTGCTTGCTAACACAATTAGCTGTGTTTATATTAATAGTTCTGCAGAAGTGAAAACTCATTTATATAAAATCAGACAGCAAGCCACTTGGCTGGAGCCGACTTCCCCAGAAATGCTTGCAGAAACTGATAGGTTGACTGGACTCTTTTGTAGAATTCTCTAAGGGATTAGATCAGTGTTACAGGGAATGTTAAGATTTGGGGTATCTGTACTCTGCATCTCACTAATTGGGTATGAAATCATGAAATGTACTTTTTTCCACGCTGTCCCCAAACGATCTGAAAGGGAGCGTATGGCTTGGGGCGCACGCGGATGGTATATGTGACACCAAGTACCAGGGACTATTTCCCACAAAGTGCAAAGTAGTTTCATTCCCCAAATCCCCAACACTGAGTCCCTTTCCAGCAGGAAGCAGTGGAGTGGCAGTCACCCAGTCCCTCAAGACTGAGGAGTGGTGACATGATGGGGGGCCTGGACCTCACACTCGAGAGGACAAATTCGTGCGTGTCAGGCGTGGCCCCAGGACACTGGTGACCCCAGCTGCCCTTTGTGCCTGCTGCACAGAAGTGGACTGACCTTCCTGAGTAGCTGGGACCGGAGCAAATCTGCAGGGCCCCGTGGCAGCCATGCAGGAGCGCCCACGAGTGAAGACAGTCACCTCTGTTAACGACACACTGAGGTCACAACAGCCGGTGCTCTCCACCCAGCGCTGCTAGCGCCACTGTCTTCTGCAGGTAACAGGATGCATGGACAAGCATGGACAGGCGTGGACAAGCACGTCCCTGGGAAGTGCCTGCGTGGACATGGCGATGTCTTTCCTCCGTCTCACCTTTCCCCACTTGGCTACATCTGCCCCCTGACGCCCCCTGCCCTGCAGAATCCCGCGAATCCTCAGCCCTGTCCTCTGTGCACGCCATTCCTGCCTCTGAGCTGGCCGGCATGCAGTGAGCCCCTTTATCCACTGCACAACCCGGCACAGTGGGGTCTGCATAGCGGGCAGCCCCCTCCAGAATCCCAGACCCCCTGCGCCCCTGCCAGGGGTGATTCAGTATTTGCAGATCAATCAATGTGATACACCACATTAGCAAGAGAAAGGATAAAAACCATATGGTCACTTCAATAGATGCACAAAAAGTTTTCCTCAAAGTACAACACCCATTCGTGATTAAAAAAAAAAAAAAACCCAACCCTAACACAGTAGGTTTAAAGGGAACATACCTCAACATAATAAAGGCCATATATGAAAAACCCAAATTGACATCATATTCAATGGTGAAAACCTGAGAGCTTTCCCCCTAAGGTCAGGAACAAGTCAATGATGTCCACTCTCACCACTTTGATTCAACGTTGTACTGGAAGTGCCAGCCACAGCAATCAAACAAGAAAAAGAAATAAAACACACCCAAATTGGCGAGGATGAAGTAAAACTTTCACTATTTGCAGATAACATAATTCTATATATAGAAACCCCTAAAGACTCCACCAAAAAGCTATTAGAACTGATAAATGAATTCAGTAAGGTCCCGGGTACAAATCAATATACAGAAATCCACTGCATTTCTATGTACTAATAATGGAGTAGGCGAAAGAGAAATTAAGAAAACCATCCCATTTATCATTGCACCAAAAAGAATAAAATACCTAGGAATAAACTTCACCAAGGAGGTGAAAGATCTACACTCTGAAAACTATAAAACATTGATGAAGGAAATTGAAGACTACACAGCAAATGGAAAGACATTCCATGTTCATGGATTGAGAGAACAAATATAGTTAATATGTCTATACTCTCCAAAGCAATGTACAGATTGAATGAAATCCCTATCAAAATGCCAACAGCATTTTACACAGAGCTAGAACAAACCATCCTAAAATTTGTTTGGAACTACAAAAGACCCCAAATAGCCAAAGCAATCTTGAAAACAAAAAGCAAAACCGGGCGTATCACAATCCCAGATATCAAGTTATACTACAAAGTGGTAGTAATCAAAACAGTCTCGTACTTGTACAAAAATAGCCACATAGATCAATGAAATGGAATAGAAAGCCCAGATCTAAACCCACACTTAGATAGTCAATTAATCTTTGACAAAGGAGGAATAATATTCAACAGGGGAAAGACAGTCTCTTCAACAAATGGTTTTGGGAAAACTGGCCAGTTACATGGAAAAGAATGAAAGTGGACTAGTTTCTAACATTACACACAAAAATAAACTTAAAATGGATTAAGGACCTAAAGATGAGACCTGAGGGCACCTGGGTGGCTCAGTCGGTGAAGCGCCCAACTTTGGCTCAGGTCATGATCTCACAGTTTGTGAGTTTGAGCCCCACGTCGGGCTCTGTGCTGACAGCTCAGAGCCTGGAGCCCGCTGTGCATTCTGTGTCTCGCTTTCTCTCTGCTTCTCCCCTGCTCACATTCCGTCTCTCTCCTCTTCAAAAATAAACATTCAAAAAAATGTAGAAAGAAAAGATAAGACCTGAAACTATAAACATCCTAGGAGAGAGCACAGGTAATAATTTCTCTGATATCGGTCCTAACAACATCTTTCTAGATAGGTCTCCTGAGGCAAGGGAAACAAAATAAAAAATAAACTTTGCGTAGCAAAGGAAACAATCAACAAAACTAAAAGCCAACCTGCAGAATGGGAGAATACATTTGTAAAGGACAAATCCAATAAAGAATTAATATGCAATAGATATAAAGAACCGATACATTCAATACCACCCCCCCCAAGGTCTCCAATTAAAAAAATGGGCAGGAGACATGAACAGGTATTTCTCCAAAGAAGACATACAGATGACCAAGAGACCCATCAATAGATATTCAACATCTCTAATGTTTGGAAATGCAAATGAGATATCACCTCGCAGCTGTCAGAATGGCTAAAAGAGAAAGATGAGAAGTAACAAGTTTGGCAAGGATGTGGAGTAAAAGGAATGCTCATGCCCTGTTGGTGGGGATGCAAACTGGTGCAGCCACTCCAGAAAACAGTATGGAAGTTCCTCACAAAAATAAAAATAGAATCACCATATGATCCACTAATTCCACTACTGGGTATTTACTCCAAGAATATGAAAACAGTAATTTGAAAAGATATATGCACCTCTCTGTTTATTGCAGCATTATCTACAATCGCCAAATTATGGAAGCCATCTATCCATTGATAGATGAATGGATAAAGAAGAGGTGGAACATATACAATGGAATATGATTCTGCCAGGAAAGAAGAATGAAATCTTGCCATTTGCAGTGACGTGGATGGATCCAGAGGATATAATGCTAAGCGAGATAAGCCAGTCACAGAAAGACAAATACCACATGATCTCAGTCATATGCGGAATTAAGAAAGAAAACAAAGAAAAAGAAAAAAGAAAAAACGGGTGTGTGAATGGTGTAGTGGCTGTTGGGGGAATGTGGCGGCTGGGGGCTGGGTCTTCTGACTGCAGTTCTCGTGAAAGGATATCTGAGCGAGGTAACCACATTCTTGCTCCTCTAGTTGTGAAAGGGAATTTTGGAATGAAAATAATTTCCTCAAGTAATGGAATATTTGGTTAGATGATAAATTTCATATTCTTATGGGAATAATAAAATCCATGTGATTAACTATGCATAACTGGTACTAATAAAAACTGAACTTGTTCTTATTGAGTTAGCAGATAAAAAATAAATGTGTGTCTCCTCGACTTCAATTAGAAAAAATTCTTCTGGGGGCGCCCGGGTGGTTCAGTTGGTTAAGCATCCGACTTCGGCTCAGGTCATGATCTCAAGGTTTGTGGGTTTGAGCCCTGCGTTGGGCTCTGTGCTGACCGTGTTGAGCTTGCTTGACATTCCCTCTCTCTCTCTCTCTCTCTCTCTGTCTTCCGGGCCCCCCCCACCCCGGCATTGAGCTCTCTGTCTTTCAAAAATAAATAAATATTTAAACTTGTTTAAAAAAAGACATTTTAAAAAAGAACAAATATAAAAATTTATATCACGCTATTAATGGTCATAAAAACTTTTAAGAAACTCTTCTGTATTGGGATTTTTAATCATGATGTAGATGGTTTTAGTATTACTCAGCAAAAGCAAAATGAGGGAATTATACTTTAATTCAAGTTCACCTAATTGTTCTAATCAAGGCAATCTTCTGCAAAATTAAGTGACTGTGTGAAATGTGGATTTAAGGAATGACTGTACATCATCTTTGTGATTTTTCCACAGTGGGAAATAAAAATGTCAACTTGCTATTTTAGTTCATGCAAGACTTTAGACCTTTTCATTTATTTATTTTTAAATGTTTACTTATTTTGAGAAAGACAGAGAAAGTGTGTGTGTGTGTGTGTGTGTGTGTGCGCGTGCGTGCGCCTCCGTGCATGAGTTGAGGAGGGGCAGGGAAAGAGAGAAAAAGAGAGAGAGAAAGAAAGAGAACCCCAAACAGGCTCAGTGCCATCAGCACAGAGCCCGACTCGGGGCTCGATCTCATAATCCGTGAGATCAGAACCTCAGTCAAAATCAAGAGTTGGATTCTTAACCGACGGAGCCAGCCAGGGTCCCTAAGACTTTAGATCTTTTTAAAAGATTGTCGTGGAATTTCCGAAAATCTTTACACTTACTATATAGGTCAAATAAATCCCTATACTCACATTACTATTTAAAAGTGTGTAGATAGGTACATGGCTTTAATCAAAATGTTTACAATTCAGATAATTAATAACTTATAAATGGCTTTCTAGAAATGTCAGATAATATTCAATATCTGTGGGTTTACAGACTCACTCCACTCTTTTTTTTTAGGTGTGAATTTGGGACTTATTTCTGTAATGGTTTGTTCCACTCATTTGGATAGGAAATTTAAAACAATTGTTTTAATGTTTATTTATTTTTGAGAGAGAGGGAGACAGAGCATAAGCAGGGGAGGGACGGAGAAAGAGGGAGACACAGAATCCAAAGCAGGCTCCAGGCTCTGAGCTGTCAGCACAGAGCCAGACGTGGGGCTCGAACTCATGGACAATGAGATCATGATCTGAGCTGAAGTCGGACGCTTAACCCACTGAGCCACCCAGGTGCCCCTAACCCACCATTTTTATGGTCAAGACCTTTGAAGTCCCTCTTCTGAACCATGTCAAGAGTTTTATAGCATCTGAACTTCCTTCGCGCCATCCACACTGCATCTGCCACCATGCCGTCCAAAGGAGCCACGTGTGAGAATCACACCCAGATATGCAAGCAAATTCACGCATGTCGATAGATTCAGCCTGATGGAAAATAATGTTCCTCTTCCGTTGTTTGCTCATCCTCAAAAATCCATCTCCGTGAGCCGCCTCTAGATTAATGATTTTTCCTGATATAAACACGCAAATTTGGAAATCCTGCCAGCGCGTAAAGGTTCTCTGCCAGAATCTGATTTGACATCTTACACCCTGGACCGCTGGGATCCCATTTTTGACTCCTAGCCTGGGAGGAACGGCTTTTTTAGCATCTCTAACGGGATGGGATGGATGCCAGGAGCCTGAATGCATTTTTGGGATATCCACTTAACCACGGACTTTCACCTAATGGGATGGTCAGGAGATAATGTTCCGATGACGTTTCTTTCCAGGCAACAGCCCAAGTGTCTAAATAAGACATATGCCATCATGCATAACGGTTTTGGCACAAATAAGCCGTCTATTATGTAAGAACCTCTGATATCAGAGGACTAATGGAGAGAAACGAAGCCTGGCTAGCAGCTGCTTAAACTCACCATCGGGCCACGGGTCAGAAATAGTCCTGGTTCTCCACACCTGGGGGGGCCCACTTGGTGGGGTCTACACACTAAGTTTACTACCGAATGTCTTTGCTAACATTCCATGGGGGACCTCATTGCCCAAACAGGAAGTCTCTATGTTTCTATCTTTTGGTAAACATTTGTTTCACTGGATGTCTTTCTCTCAGGGTTCAAGCGGAATTAATTAATTAATGCTTAACCGCAATTGGGTCTGCTGTCAGGAAGCAAAGTCTGGAGCATCTTGGAAGGCTTTGGGTGCATACTTGCAGCTTGCAAATACTGCCTGATACCCCATTAGAACGAGCAGGGCCCCGGTGGTTCTTGACCAGTGGCTTTCTTCAAGTCACGAAATCACGGGGGGGCTTTCTTTTTCGCACCCAGTGGCCACAATCGGTAAGAGATTCTCTGACATGGCCATAGAAAGTCTCTTGAGTTGTAGTCACCTTGAAGCAATAAGTTAAGGGTCTGACTTTGACAATCTTTTTTGGTTTTTGACATTTATTTCTTTTTGAGACACAGAGCGCGAGCAGGGGAAGGCCATAGAGAGAGGGAGACACAGAATCTGAAGCAGGCTCCAGGCTCCGAGCTGTCAGCATGGAGTTGACGCCGGGCTTGACTCACTGTGAGATCATGACCTGAGCCAAGATGGAGAATCAAATGCTTAACCGACTGCACCACCCAGGTGCCCCTTTAAATTTTTTTTAACATTTGTTCATTTTTTCTTTTTGAGAGAGAGACAGAGTGTGAGGGAGGGAGGGGCAGAGAGAGAGGGAGACACAGAATCTGAAGCAGGCTCCAGGCTCTGAGCTGTCAGCACAGAGCCCGACACGGGGCTCGAACCCACGAACCCTGAGATCATGACCTGAGTCGAAGTTGGCGCTTAACCAACTGAACCACCCAGGCGCCCTAGTGCTGTAGTTTCTATGCAACTTATTTTTTACCTATCATGGTTCTCTGCAAAACTTTTAAGTCATTTCTCTTATTTTCCTGATCTTTCCCTCCATTTTTCTTGAGTGCATTAATTTGTCATTTTACAGACTTTGCTTTGCTAACTTCAATCTGTCTCATTTGTGATTCTTTTCCTTTGACTCTTTCCTTTGTCCTTTTGTCTATGTTCCCGTGTTTTGGCCTAGCTCATACTTTTTGATTGAATCCTGGAAAATGTGTGTAAAAATTGCAGAAACTCCAGATTGTCTTCCTCCAGGAAAGGCTCACCGTTCTGTTAGCTAGGTCGCTCCAAATTGTATTTTAAAATACACGATAATCATGCAGTTTGATCTCAGTCAGGTAGCCCTTAGCTGCCGTACGAATTCACCATGTTGCAGGTACAATTTCTATAAAAGTCTCTTCATTAGGGTTCATTGCCATTTAAGCTTTTGGGAGGCTCGCCTGCTGTCTCGTAGGCATCTACCTACCCAGAAATAAACCCTTTACACGGTGAGGATTTCATCCTGTCTGAAGAGCACTGGATGACCTGCTTCACCCTGAAGGGAGTGCCTCCCACGGTCCTTGAGGAGGAGAGAGGCTCCGAAAGCTGTTACAGTCGGCCCCCCCCCCCCCCCACTTTGCCCGTGAAGATGTCATCTCTACGGTGCGAGTCTTAGGGATTCTCCTTCGCGCATTCTGTCAACCCTGGACGGGGAACAGCCACCTGTTGGCTATGATTTAATAAATTTCTGAGCGCTTGATCGTTTGCGTACATGTTTGTATTAATAGGCGATTCTATGTCTGAAAAATAAATCCAACTTGGGAGGTGAGGGCAATCTGGCTGCCACATCTGTCCCCAGCCTTGATCACCAGGGTTGACTCAGGTGAGGTGGATGGCTGGACGGTGTCCTCCACCCTCACTGCTCCACACTCCACGCTCAGCGAGGAGGATGGCCTTCCCTGATAGGGGAGGACTATTCTCCGGTCAAGGGTATACAGGTAGCTGTGCTCCCTGCTGGGAAGTCCAGTCAGCTCTCGAGACCCATTCGTAGAAGAGCGTAAGGTTGTCAGGCTCCTGTGATTCTAGACACAGCCAGAGGAGGGCCTGCCTTTCTTAAAAATGAACAACCAATCCCCCCCCACCACCTTTTAACTTAAGGAAGAATATGTTACAGGTAGGGGGGTCCCTTAGGAATATTGAAAAACTCGTATCTCTCATCCTGCCGAGATTCCAGATTAAAGGAAAAACATACATTTCAAAGCAAATACATTTCTCAGTTCTTCTGTACCAGAAGCAGTTGGTTGTATTCCTTTTAGAAAGAGAAGACTTGTTGTTTTTTTTTCCCCCTAATGTCAACATAATATCAAAAAGAAGGAATATTTTGCTTTCCTCTTCAGGGACATGAAGGCGGCTCTGTCACCTGCCGCAGATGAATGATGCGTAAAGATGTGGGTCGGTTAATATAAAGACACCCGACAGGAAGCTTATAAGCTGTTCTCAAAGGAGGCTTGTCTGTTTTCAAATCGTTTTAGAGCCCAGTTTGTCCTGAAAGTTTAAAATGAACGATTTAAGATTCTACCATCCTCCTTCCGTAGAAATAACAGCGATTCTCACGGCGTTGAAGGCATAAGCGCGCTGGCTTCATGAAAACCCTGCAGAGATCTCTCAGCCTCCGCCAGGTAGGGCGCATCTTTGGGGCTTTCTCTCTCCGGCCGGGAGGACAGCTCCCTGGCCAGCGCTCAGGAGGCCCGCAGAGCTTGCCTGGCGCCGAGGAGGCGTCACCCGCCTTTGGCACCAAGGACGGCTCAGAGCTGGTGCCCGGGGAGTCGTGGCATTGGCTGTAGTGCCCGTGGGTCCGCACACCCGGGCTCCCTCGCCACGCGGGCTGCAAGTTTCGATCTGCTTCCTGTTGGGAATTCATGTGAGGAGGCAGGAGGGACCGAAGCTCACAGCACCCCCTGTGGGCAGTAGGGTGCTCAGACGCAAGGCAGGATCCTTCTGGAGCACAGGTGTCCCCCTCCCCGAGCACGAGGCGCTGTCATGCGTGTGGAGAGAGCATTCCGACATTCCTTTTTCCACCCAAGGTCTGATCTCTTGCCCTAAACCAGGTAGAGCCGGTAAGGAGGACCCAGGGCAAATCATCGTTCCTGGGCCACGTGGTCAGTCCCGCGGCTGGCCCCAGAAGGGTGTTGGCTAACTGGGCGCCCAGCTGGGCTCCTGAGGCAGGACCTCCTGGTAGCAGTGGCAGAGGCGCCACTGTCTGGGGACCAAGGTCAGAAGGAAGGTCCGAAGCAGAGGCGAGGAGCCCGAGAAACGTGGTGCCGCGCACGCATCAGGATGGGGCAGGGACAGGGAGAGTCATCGGCGACACGGTCCAGAGACACACCCGCAAGTGCACACTGCTGTTCTCTGTCCAGGCAGGTCCGTCCTTAACTAGCTAGCTGAACAGAGGCCTCTGTGACTCACAGGGAACACCACACACACACACACACACACACACACACACACACACACACAAACACACCTTTGATGCCTGAGTTTCTGCCATTGCCTGGACCTGAGTCTCTTCTCAGTTAGGAAGCACCCCCCGCCCCCCCAGGCGGACAGCGCAGCGTGCCTCATCCTCTGAGCAGGGCGCCCCACCACCCTTGAATTATCCGTCCCCCATCACCCCTCCGCACCCCACCCCTCAGGAACAGTTTCCCCGTCTCCCCCTTCGTCCTTGCGGCTCCCTCTGCCTCTGGGACAGACCCAGGCGGTGGCCCGGCTCTCCCGGCCACATTCCCTGGGCTTTGCAGGCAGGGGTGACGCAAACCTCCGTGTTCCGCACCTGGAGTGCAGGAGATGGACTTTCTCCCGACGACTGTGACCGCAATGAGGTCAGAAGCTCCACCTGACTCACTCTTTTCTTTGGTCTCCTTCCCCCCTTCCTTCCCCCCCCACAGGCTTAGCTAACGGCCAGGCTTACATTTAGCAAGTGGGGGCAGGAAGGCAAGGACGTCTTTCTCTGTGAGTGAGATGGTCTCCAGCCCCCCCTCCCCCAGGGCTCCAGGCACCTGCCCGTGGCCCAGGTCACACAGGGAAAGAACCCTCTGGGTCTGGGGAGTAAGGGGTCCGCGCAGAAGGTGCGAGAAGGGGGGTGGGGTGCAAGGCGAGCTCTTAGCTGGGCTGATCTAGCAGGGTTACTCTTGCCCAGCTGCGGCCTGCATGGCCCCGGCTGGACCCCTCCCCTGCCTCTGCCTCCTACCGAGCCCGCAGCTGTTCTCCGGTGCCAGCACGGGACCGCAGGACCAGGGCAGGGGTGCGCTCGGCTCACCCCGATACTGGGTGAGGCTTGCCCCAAACTCACCCGCTGACACAGCAGAACTGCTTTCAGCTCAAAAGGGTCTGTATTCCAGGGTTTCGCCTCAGAACCTGCCCCTGCGTGCCTAGTGGGGGAGGGGAGGGAGGAAACCACCTCTTTCCGGATGTCTGCTCCCCACCATGTGAAGACACCTGCAGCTCCCCCGCCCCCCTAGCTCCCAGCAGCCCAGTCTGGGCTTCGGGCGCCTCCTGCTGGCCCGCAGGCAGTACTGGACGGAGGACCCGCCTTTCGCGCAGAAATTCGGAGAAAGGGGCGAGCCGCTGGGACCTGCGGGCACTTTGGAACACCTCCTCTCTCCAGCCCCCAAAGGAGCTCATGGCCTGTGGCTAAAACGAGGGTGGGGAAAAGACACCTGCGTTCTTCTGTTGGTTAGGGACAGGCTGGGGATTCTCACCTAGCGATTACAATCCGGGAGCAAAATGACAGCACCAGCCTGTGCGTTTATTTTCTAAATTCCTGTATTTTATTTTATCTTTTAAAGTTTACTTATTTATTTGACAGAGAACGAGCACAAGCGGGGGAGGAGAGGGAGGGAGGGAGAGAGAGAGAGAGAAAGAGAGAGAGAATCCCAAGCAGGCTCCATGCTGTTAGAGCAGAGCCTGATGGAGGGCTCGAACTCAGGAACTGCAAGATAATGATGTGAGCCCAAGGTAGATGTTTAAGCCAGGTGCCCCAACCACTCATCTTTTTAAATGATGTCTTTTTATAAAATACAAGAATTCAGGGGTGCCTGTGTGGCTCAGTCGGTTAAGCATCCGACTTCGGCTCAGGTCATGATCTCACGGTTTATGGGTTCAAGCCCCACATCGGGCTCTGTGCTGACAGATTGGAGCTTGGAGCCTGCTTCCGATTCTGTGTCTCCCTTTCTCTGCCCCTCCCTTGCCCATGCTCTGTCTCTTTCTCTCTCAAAAATAAATATTAAAAAATATTAAAAGAAGATGACAGACCAGAGAGGAATTTTGACCTCCGGAAGGAGGAATGGGTTCCTCGATGGGCTCTCAGAGGCCCCATGCACTAGGATCTCCCATCTCAGGATCTGGGTACAGTGTGGAGGTTAAGAATGTAGGTTCTAGACTTGCAGTGTTGAGGTTCAAATCCTGGATCCTGTGCTTATCGGCTGTTCAACGCTGGGCAAGCTTCTGCTTTATCCCTACGTCTCCTTCCCCACGGGCGGGGCCGGTTAGGCAACCACACCAATCTGCGTGTGTGTGCACTTGGTGCGCGTGTTAGTGCAGTGGAGACACGCTTACGGACAAGAGCCCTACGGTCATTCATTCAGGGCCTTCGAATCACGCGCCCGCGGTTTACTGGTGGTGTGCCGGTCACTGGCCGCTGAGGAAGAATTGAGACATGGACTCTGCCGCCACCAAGGGGCTTACAATCAAGTAGATGCCATTGAAGAGATGAAAACAAGACAAACCAAACAACAAATGTGTTGAGCGCCCACTGTTAAAATGTCCAAACCACCCACAGCAATCTACAGGTTTAATAGAATCCCTATCAAAAAGCCAAAACCATTTTTCGCAGAACTAGAACAAGCTATCCTAAAATCTGCCTGGAACCACAAAAGGTCTCAAATAGCCACAGCAATCTTGAAAAAGAAGAACAAAACTGGGGGCATCACAATCCCTGATATTAAGATATACTATAAAGCTGTAGTAATCAAAACAGTAGGGTTCTGGCCTAAAAACAGATACATAGGCCAATGGAACAGAACAGAAAGTCCCAAAATAAACGCACACTTCTATGGTCGATTATCTTTGACCTAGGAGCAAAGAATATCCAGTGGGAAAAAGACAGTCTCTTCAACAAATGGTTTTAGGAAAGCTGGACAGCTCCATGGAAGAGAATAAAACTAGACCACTTTCTTATACCACACACAAAAACCAATTCAAAGGGATTAAAGCCCTAAATGTGAGACCTGAAACCATAAAAAAATCCTAGAAGAGACCACAGGCAATAATGTCTCTGACATCGGCCATAATAATATTTTTCTAGGTATGTGTCTTGAGGCAAGAGAAACAAAAGCAAAAATAAACGATTGGGATGACATTAAATTAAAACCCTCCTGTGTAGCAAAAGAAACAACAAAATGAAAAGACACCGACGGAATAGTAGAAGATATTTGCAAGTGACAGATCCAGTAAAGAGTCAGTATCCAAAATATATAAAGAATGTATACAACTCAACCCCAGAAACCAAATAATCCAATTAAAACTTGGGCAGAAGACATGAACAGGGATGTCTCCAGTGGACATCCAGATGGCTGACAGACACTTGAAAAGATCCTCAATATCACTCATCATCAGGTAAATGCAAATCAAAACCACAATGATATATCACCTCACCCGTCAGAATGGTGAGATCAAAAACACAAGAAGCAACAAATCTAGGGATTAGTTTACGCTGGTAAGAGGACCAAAAAAAAAAAAAAAAAGGAGAGAAACCTGTTAAGTACTTCCTAAGGGAGGAGCTCAGGAAAAGACCCTTGACCTTGACATGTTGTTTGAGAACTGGTGGCTCATTCCCGAAATACACATGCAAAGTCAGCTCACAGACAGTCTGCAAAGGCTTTGAGAGCTGCTTTAAGAGACAAGCCACCACCCAGGTGCCAGATCGGCCAGCTATGTGGCACACACAGGGATAGATCCAAACAGCATTACAAAGACCTGAAAAACCGAATCGGCCTAGAAGCGACTGAACCTTGAGATCTGGACCCAGCCAGCTCAGCTGCCTCATAAAACAAAATACAAGCGTTCTCTATAGAATTTAAACAAGATTTGCTCCCATGCCATAAAATTCAAAATGTCCAGAATACAATCCAAAATCACTCATAAAAAGAAGAACCATAAAAATCTCAACTCACATGAAAAGAAACAGCAGATACCAAGGTAAAGATAACACAGAGGTTGGGGTTATTTGACAAACACTTTGAAGGAGTGGTTATAAAATACTCTGAGAAGGGACAAACATTGCTCAAGTCCAATAAAAGATGGAAAGTCTCAGAAAAACAAATGTAGAATATAAAGAAGAACCAGATGAAATAGTTTAGAACTGAAAACTACAATGCATAAATGTTTTCTAATTCACGGAATGAGCTCAACCAAAGTATGGAGATGACAAAGGGACGAATCAGTGAACTTGTAGTAGAAAACAGAAACTATGTCATTTGAACAAGAGAGAGGAAAAAAAGATTGAAGAAAAGTGAACAGAGCCTTAAGGACATTCGGAAAATAACAAAACATCGAACATTCTTGTCACCAGAGTCCAAGAAGGACAGGAAAGAGGGTATGGCACAGAGAGAAAATTTCTTTAAGAGACAGTAGCTTACAACATCTCAAACTCCCTCAAAGACATAGATATACAGATTCAAAAACTCAGCAAATCACCAACAAGAAAACACAAACCAAAAAACCCTCACCAGGCATATCATCATCAAACGACTGAAAATTCAAGACAAAGAAAAAAATCTTGGAGACAGCAGAGGAAGATGTCATGCTTCCAACAGAGAAGCAATGCTTTGCAAGGCAGAGGTGCCCTTGTCAGAAACAATGGGGACCCGAAGGAAGGAGAACCGCATTTTGTAAGTGCTGAAAGAAAAGAACTGTTAACTCAGAATTCTATACCCAGCAAACATATCATGGAGGAACGATGGTGAAATAAAGACCTTGTCAGACAAAGAAAAACCGAAAGAATCATTTGCCAGCAGACTTGCTTGGAAAGATTTGCTAAAGGGAAGTCATTCTAACAGATGGCAAACGAAACAAGCAGGAAACCTGCAACCTCAGGAGTAGAGGAACAACAGCACATAGTTAAAATATCTGAGTGAACACAGCAGACCATTCTTCTCCTAATGAATTATTACGTATGTTAGATGGTTGACGGTAAATATTATAATCTTATTAATGGGTTTTTAGTGTATGTAGATGTGACATGATGGGATGGCCTCTGATACCACATGCTTTTGGTTCTGAAAGCAACATCTACCTCTTTGCTCAGCTTGGCTTTTCTCTACCATGTGGCTGCTGTTTCCTGGGGCCATCTGGCCCCTCTGGCTTCTCTCCATCTTTGCTCTATGGCTAAGTACCTGATTCTCTGTACATTTTCTACACCACCATACACACATGCACACACCCATAGTGAAAAAACTGGCCCCGCTCCTTCTGGTTTGTGCTCAAGCACACCCCTTGTGCTGCAGGATGGCTTGTGATCTGTCTGTCCTTCATTTTGGGTAAAGCAAGTATATCCAGGGCTTCCCCCCAGCAAGTGCTGTGAATGGAGCACACATCCCTGTAAGGAAACGGCAGGCATGATGAATGCCATGTGGAGTACAGGTGCACTAACTCTGAGTCTGAGAGCCATGACTTGGTTCCATGAAGTGAGAACCATGACTGAGAACAAAGAAGCACTTTCGGCCCCTAAGACTCTATATGGTCTATTCCTTCTTACTGAAATGTCTTTTCCTCTCCTCCATCTCATATATGTCCTTTAAAATCCAGCATGAGGGCTGTCTCCTTCCCCTGGGTCTTGACGGCGCTCACTTCCAACCTCATGGAATATGCTGTTTGACACTGGCAGTCTATGCATCGTTCTCCCCACTCAGACAACAAGCTTCCAAGGGAGGGATTCAGGAGATGCCCGCTGCTGGATTCCCATTCCCAAACATTCATTCATGCAGTCATCCAGGAAGTCATCCAACAAATAGTAATTAAAAGCCCACTGTGCATCAGTCACTGTACCAGGCACTGGGATGCAAATGTGAACAAGTCAGATAGAGCCTCCGCCCCTTGGAGATGAGTGTGTGTTGCACCGTGTCTGGCATCTAGTATCTGTTCCATAACTTACTGAATTGAATCACACTTGCGTATAGCTCTCCTACCAAGGATTCCTTTGGCCTTTCTCCAACACCAAAACTTTCCTGTGTGCGAAGCAGTGGGCAGTTCCTGGGGCCCGAGGTACTCTTCTCCAAGTCCCTGCGGCACCTCACACTTGGATTGTCCAGGACCAATTTATCACATTTCCCCATCTTTCCACTCCTATATGTCCCGCCTTCAGACACCGATGCCATCGTATACCCAGGTGTCCAGCCGGGAACTGGGGAGTCACACTGGGGGAGTGTGTCCCTCTTTCTCTCCTGCTCTTCTGCCTCTCACAGTGCTCTCTCCTTTCTCCCCCCAAGACCACAGGCTGAAGAACAAAGTCGTGCTGATTCTACTTTCATAGCATCTCGTTTCTGCTCCCTCCCTGTATCTCTTCTGACCTTCTCCGCCCCCCTCCACCCAGGGTCTGCTCAGGGGGTTTCCTCTTTCCTTTAAAACCACATCCCTTGTCTTCTCCTGGCCCAACCTCATGAATTCCCATGGAATTTCGCCAACTCACTGACACTCTTGCTGCCTATTCACCTGTAGTGCCCGCCCTCTCTTCCGTCCCCATAAGCTAACAGGTGTCGGCTCAGTCTTCGAAGTCTTTCTCCGTCCCCCCTGCCTTATGCTCCTCAGCCCTGTGTGCAGTTATTCCTTCAACTAATACACCGCTACATGTGTTTTTTGTTTTTGTTTCCCCCACTAGGCTAGTCCCTGCTACAGGGCAAAATCTCTGTATTCTTAGTGCCTGGAGAATAACAGGTGCTCCACAGATATTTTTAAAACATGAATCCCGTAAACAAATAAAATAGTTTCCTACCTTTAGCCTTCTTTTCCTCTGGAACAAGCAAGCAGGCCTTCCAGAAGGGCTTCTTTGAGCTTCTGTAAGAATTAAATTCAAGAATCCATTGGCTGCCTACCCTAGTAGATCCGGGGAGCCAGATCTACCGAATTTTTCCTAGCCTGCTGCCTGTGTGGGCCCTCAGACCTTATGACCATGTCCAATGGGGTCTCGGACCCTGGGCTCTGCCAAAGACAGGTGAGAGAGTGATCTTCACTCCATCTCATGCTCTTACCCTTCAAACCGAATACCCATGTTCACGTCTCCTTCAACCTGCTCCCTTTGTCCTTCTTTGTCTCCAAACATCAACCCGCCACCCTATCCCTAAGCATCGTCATTGTGCATAAAATCTACGGAACATCTACAGTGCCCATGGCCTGTGTCAGGCACTGAGGACAAACAGAAGGAGGCACAGCCTTTGCACAAGGGAAAATCAAAGAGTTTCAAACATGTACCTAAAGACGTATATGTAAAGACCAAGCCAGGCTATCAATAAGCCTGTCCTCAGGCTTTTGAGGGACAATACCAGGGATGGTGGAGGCGGTCAGAAATAGCTTCTTGGAAAGGAAGAAAAGAAAAAAGGAAAAGAAAAATCCTTTCGACAAGTTCAGAGGAAGGGAATCAGACTCTCCGATTGAGTTAGTGGCTTGTGCAGAGATCCAGGAGTCAACAGGTACAAGGTGTTTTAGGAGAAAAATAATAAAATTAATTTAGAATAAAAAGGAGGTATAGAGAAGTTGTGGCGATGAGACTGGAGATATAATTTGGTGCCAGGCTATCAGAGCTTTAATTGCCAGGTTGAGGAATTGAGACAGTGAAGGGCAAGCAACAGGTGAGGATTTCTAGGCTGAAGAGTGTTCAGAGGTAAATCATGATTACAAAGGTTGGCGTGGCAAAGAAATGTCTTTTAAACCCATGAAAAGAGTTTTCAACCTCATTCACAATAATATAAAAGCAAATGGAAAGACATCAAGGTACAATTTTTCACCCATCAGATTGGCAAAGCTCCAATAATAATGATAGTAATAATAATCAAAGTAGTTAACTCTCTGTTCTATGTCCATTCACTGTTGTTTCATTTGTAACAGGATAACAGGGAAGTCACAATTTCACATGGAGCTGGTGGGTTGTGTTCACTGAATAGGACTCCTAAGGAGGGCAGTTCGGTGATATCTAACAAGATCACAAAAGTGTATCTCCTTTGAGCCAGCGCTAATGTTTCAGAAACGTCAGTATTCAAAGATCCTTGCACACAGGAAAACTGTGAGGAAAAGTCGATCGCTGTCTCATTGTTTGCTTTAGTAAAAAATGGAGCAAGCATCTAAATGTCCATCAGCAGATGACTGGCTAAATACGTTATAGTAGATTCACACAATGGGATGCTCTGTAGCTGTAAAAAGAACGAGGAGGTTCTCTGTGCTGCTCTACAAAGAAATCCAAAATATAAATAAGAAAAACGGGATTAAGAACAGTGTTTTGTATGCTCTCTTTTGCATGCATTGATTTCGCTGGTTTGTTCATAAAGAAATTCTAAAACAATATACAAGCAACTAATATCATGCTCTCCAGGAAGGGGGTGGGTGGGAATAAAACACCAGGGACAGGAAGAAGAGTTTTCATTCCATACTTTGCTATTAATTCTAAAAATTGAAGGGGAACTGGTACATTTACAAATTCTTGGAGATGGTATGCATTAGTACCATAATATGGCAACGCTTTGTCCTTGAGTATCAAGAAACATAATAAATATACAGGACCTTTTCCCCATTAATTCTTCTCCTGGATATTTACTTCCCAGAAAATATTTATTTTCAAAATGATTTTTTTACCACAAAAAATAATTCCTCCTAAATGTAAAATTCAGAACCAATCTTTATAATCTACTAAATGGAATAAACAAATGAAAACAACAGGTATATAAATCAGGATTCCTAAAGTCATCCTCTAACCCAAGACTCTGGGGCTGGGGCAAAGAAAGTACAAGATGGGCCTGGAGCACCTCAAATGGCAGAGGAAAAGTAGTGCTTAAAAAATATAAATAAAGAAAAGGATGGAGCATATCATGGAGAACATAGGAGCCAACCTGTAAGAGGCACCATGGCCGATGCTGGAAGAATTTCCGCAACGAAGTAATTGATGAAGGATTACATTTTACCCCAAAGTATGAGATAAGAATCCTCACTGATATAAATGATGCCGTAAATACATAACTGAGAAGAAACGGACGTTCCTTACAGAATTCCAAATAATTTATGAAGAAACTACCCTCTCCAGGAGAAAGAGCACAATTTCCTTCAGCTCTTTTGACTATGGGCTTGACCTAGCGACTCCTGTCCACAGAACAGTCAGGAAAGGGGACGCAGTAACCTTACAGTGGAGAAACCAGGCTAAGGCTGCCTTACCCAAGCGGCCAAGGTCACATCCCCAGGACTAGCACACAGGTATCGGCCATCGGCCACCCTCTGATACAATGTGATGAGAAGGGCTTGTGACCTCTGTGATAGTCTTTCCAGAAACATATAACCCCATCTAATCACCAGAAAATATCAGACGAACCCACTGTAAGAGACATTCTACAAATACTTACCAGTGCTCTCTCAGACTCTCAAGGTCATGAAAAAGAAGGAGCCACTAAGAAACGGTCCCAGGAACTAAGGAGTCATAATAAGAACCTTCAATGTGGTAGATCTTGAATTTATAAAGGATATACATGGAAAAACCGGTAAAAATCTGCACACATCCTGGAGCTTGGTTAACCGTAGGGTAGCAATGGCAATTTCTCAGATTTGACAGGTGGACACAGCAATGTAAGATGATACCACACCGGAAGAAACAAATCGGGTGAGGGGCGGACTGTCTCTGCACCTTCTCTGTGATCGAAATAGATCCCCCACTACAAAGTTTATCAAGAAAACTCTTAGCGACATGGGAAATGCTTCCGGTGCAATATTAAATGAAAAGGGATGAGGAAGACATGCCTGCCCAGGGGAAAAGGGAAGATGAATAGAAAGACAAGAGGAAGTGAAAGTTGGCTCCGACCTTCCGGCCCCACCTGGTCTCGGCCCCAACTCGCTTCCAACTTTGCTGATTCAGCCACATTAACACCCCAGCCGTATCTGTCCTTTTGCGACCTGCAGCCCCAATCCTCCTCCACCCTCCGCCATGAAGGAAGTTCCACCAGCGCACTTGTCCGGCTGGCTCCTTCCTTTGTGCTGAATTCTCTGCGCCTGCGGGTTTTCCCCACCCACGCCACTTTGACTTTGCTGTATGGCGGGTACACCCTCCTTCCTAAGAGCTGGACCACACAGTTTTGCCTCCGCCTGCTTGCCAGCAGAAATGAAGGCTTTAACTTGATTTGGTTTTCATCGCAAGCCTTTATGGTGGGGGCTCTTGTGTCCAAAGTCTACACGAAACAGCACAGAAGGTGCAGATACAACGGCCCTGGTGGTGGAGGTCCACTAAGTGCTGCATGCCCACCCGTGTGGATCCCTTTCCCACCCTCCCACTTCCCAAGCATTAATGAGTCCCAGGCCCGTCCCCTTGAGCCCTGGGAATCCCACAATGGGACCATGAGGAGGCAGCAGAGAGAAGAAGGCCATCAGAGCAGAAGCTCAGGGTGTGGGGGAGTCCTGGATCTCTGTGCACCTGGGTGTGGAGAGGAACACTCTGCCTCAGACCAGGACTCCTTTCCCCTTCTTTCAAAGCCCCCGACGGCATATGCGGTCCCTGAACACCCCAGCTCACTGTGTCCCTCCCCAGCCAGCACTGTCCTGAGAAGTCTATGTCCCACGTCTCCTAGTTCAACTTTCTCCAGCCCTAGAGTAGAGATGCAGGATGTAGGAGAGATGTGCTAGAAGATGGAGGGGACACTACTGACCCCAGACATCAAGGCCAGACAGGCAGTGTGAGCTGAAAGCTGGAACCTGGGCCTCAGAAGGAGGCAGCTATGAAGAACAGAGAGGACAGGGGCTAGAAACTTCCAAAGCTTGAGGTCCCTCTCCTCTGCTTCCTGGGACAGTGCATTGAGGAGTACTTCTCACCTAGGCTGTGCTGAAGTGGAGCTGCGTCCCCTGACAGTGCTGGAGTCCAGGACCTGAGCGGTGGACCTGTCCTGAGCGTCCCCAGCCTGCTCCAAAGCCCACAAGTTACATTCCGCCTCACTCTTGGTGTCAACCCTCTATGGGGATGAGCAAACGTATAATGACACATGTCCACCATTATGGTGGCATACAGAGTATTTTCACTGCCCTGGGAGTCCTGCGTGCTCTACTTGTTCATCCCCGCTCCCCCCAGCCCCGGGCACCCACTAATGTTTTTATTTCTCTAGAGTCTTCCCTTTCCCATCATGCCATACGGTGGCCTCCTACAGTGTGTAGCCTGGAGACTGGCTTTTTTCTCTTAGTAACAGGCATGGAAGGGGGCACCTGGGTGGCTCAGTTGGTTAAGCGTCCGACTTCAGCTCAGGTCATGATCTCATGGTTTGTGGGTTCAAGCCCAGTGTCAGGCTCTGTGCTGAATGCTTGCTCAGAGCCTGGAGCCTGTTTCGGATTCTGTGTCTCCTACTCTTTCTGGCCCTCCTCAGATGACGTTCTGTCTTACTCTATCTCTCAAAAATAAATAAATGTAAAAAAAAAAATTTTTAAAGTAATAGGCATGGAAGGTTCTTCACATCTTTCCATGTCTTCGTAGCTCACCCAGCTTCAGCACTGAACAATATCCCCTGGTCGGCTGTACCCGTTTGTTTCTCCATTCACGTACTGGAGGACATCTTGGTGACTTACAACTTTTGGCCGCTGTAAACATCCGTGTGCAGGTTTGCACGTGGACATAAGCTTTCAGTTCCTCTGGGTGAATATCAAGGAGCAAGACTGCTCGATCATATGGAAAGAGTATGTTCAGGTTTTTTTGTTTATTTTTTGCATTTTTTTCAAGTTTTTATTTAAATTCGAGTTAGTTAACATACAGTGTAACATTGGGGCACCCAGGTGGCTCAGTTGGTTGAGCGTCCGACTTCGGATCAGGTCATGATCCCGCAGTTCGTGGGTTCGAGCCCCACATTGGGCTCTGTGCTGACAGCTCAGAGCTTAGAGCCCGCTTCCGATTCTGTGTCTCCCTCTCTCTCTGCCCCTCCCCAGCTCGGGCTCTCTCTCTCTCTCAAAAATAAACGTTAAAAAAGAGTTGTGAAAAGCACAGGTGTAACATGAGTTTCAGGTATAGAATTTAGTGATTCATCACTTCCGTACAAACCACCCAGAGTTCATCACAAGTGTCCTCCTTAATCCCTGTCCCCTACCTAACCTTTCCTCCGCCCACCTCTCCTCTAATGACCGGCAGTTTGTTCTCTAGAGAGTATGTTTCCTGGTTTGCCCCTCTTTTCTCCCATGTACATCCATTCTGTTTCTTAAATTCCACATATGAGTGAAATCATATGGTAGTTGGCTTTCTCTGACTATCTTTGCTTAGCATCATACTCTAGCTCCATCCATGTTGTTGCAAATGGTAAGATTTCATTCTTTCTTGTGGCTGAGTACTATTCCGTTGTATAGATACCCATCTTCTTTATCCATTCCTCATTGGACATTTGGGCTCTTTCCATAATCTGGCTATTGTTAGTAGCGCTGCTATAAACATGGGAGGGCATGTACCTCTTCAAATCTGTGTTTTTGCCTCCTTTGGGTAAATACACATTAGTGCAAGTGAAGAGCCGAAAATTAAATCCTCCATTAAGAGCAACCTCCGGCTGCACGTAGCCACAGTCCCAGTTCCAGGAAAAGCCTCAGATTGTTCAAGGCTAAAGCCATCCTCGGACCACCCTCAGATCAGCTATTCAAAAAAACATTCCTATGGTCTGAGTCAAGGCTGGGAACTGCAGACAGTTATTCTGTACAAACGAGCCAGTTTCTCACCGCTTGCCTGAACCCCACGTGGGCCCTTTGAACTCACCTCATTATTGGTCATTTTCAAAGGATTCTCAAAAGTTATGATTGGGTCCCATCAAAAGTAATGAACACCTCACAGATACTGAATGGTCTAAACTGTTACCATGGGTGCTGATGTACAATTGTAATTGGTGCTTATGTGATGATGCTATACGTACAACGTGTGCACTGTAACACCCTCGTCCCTTACCCCATAAAAACCCTGTTCATTATTGTTCTTTGTTTCACCTTGCTGCCACGACACCGGTAGGCGAGTGAGCCCCTGCTCAAGCCTGTAATAAAGACCCTTTTGTATTTGCATTGGTTCCGGCTCCTTGGTGGTCTCTGGGGACTCGCGAATCGGGCACAACATTTGGGGGCTCGTTCAGGATGCCCCAAGACCCTCAGGACCCCCGAAGAGGAAGGTCAGCCAGCTGGTAAGAATCTCTTTCTGTTGTGTTTATCTGTGTAACTCTGGTCTCGAGACAAATCTGTGTTAGGCGACCGCAGGTGGTCAAGGTGGACATGCTGGTGGCCACGGTCGCGGGAGACATGGAAGACATCCCAGGCTCTATTTGTATTGGAGGGGATAAAGTGTCCTGTGGACTGTCCCTAACCTGTATTCTGTATTGGTTCAGAGGGACAGGGCAGGTTGTGCCCACGATCCAACCGAAAGCCTTTGTCTCCCAGTTTCAGTTTCTTTTCCGCGGCGAACTTTGTTATCTGTCTCTGTGTGTGTGTCTGTGGCTGTCAGTTGTGTCTGTTGGACTTTTATTACTGGGTGACTGAGACTGATGAAATGGGACAGACAGACACCCTCTAAACCCCTAGACCTGTTGCTCACTCACTTCAAGGATATCAGAGCTCAAGTGCACAATCTCTCCGTAAAAGTTAAAAAAAAAAAGAAAATTTCAGACTCTTTGCACCAAGTAGAACAGCAGGTCTCTCGGCCCCGCACAGGTCACTGGGACCAGGTTCCGTATCTCGTTGTCTGGGCCGACTTACTGGATGACCCCCCTTCATGGCTTAAACATTTTTCTACCTCCCCAGGTGCCGCCCTCCTCTGCATTGGTCCCTGTTTTAGTTACTTCTGAGAAATGGGCGTGACCCTGGAAGGACCCAACTCCACTGTCCTCCCATTTTCTGTTCCCAGGGGCCGGTTGCCAAGTTCCCGCTCCGCATTAGCAAGTGACCTTCTGCTTAAACACAGTCTTGTGTGTGCATATAGGCTGTCTTGACCTTGTGTTTGCTACTTGGTCAGCACCCTGGCTCGTTTACGCGCTTAGGATGTTCCAGCTCAGAATGCATCCTGCAATGGGGGATCATCTGCCTGGGACAGGCCCTTCATTGTCAGCCTGGGTGAGGGCATTCATTTCCCCCTTTTTTATTTCTTTAAGAGAAAAGAGTGAATAAACATTTTGTTGCTTTTTCATTGCTCGGAGTTTCTGTCTCCAGCAGCAGAAGACTGGCAAGATATCACGGCCACACTGCCAAAAATAAAATGAAAGTGGTAAGTTTCTGGCCTGAATGTTGAACAATCCGTTCAGCTTCTTGTGTCATCCTTTTCAGCTGTCCCCAGGTGGGTGGTGTTGCCATCTGGGTCCCGGTTGTAAAGCTCTGGCTCTGGCAATCCAACTGATGAAACTCCTTCACCATCTCGTTGAAGCGTTGTCTCTTTGCCATGCCTCGGCTTTATCCAGCGGGATGGTATCCAATACTTTTCAGTATCTTGAGCAGACAAACCCCTGGACAAGGAGCCAACGCGGCGCGAGCCCGGAAGGACCCGACTCCACTGTCTTCCCCCTGAGGGCCACGGGCCCGCCTGATGCCCAAGGCAATCAGCCACACCACTATTGGCCATTTGCCACTAGTGATCTCTATAATTGGAGATCTCAGAATACTCCCTTTTCTGAAAATCCTAGATCCCTTATTAATTTGTTACAAACAGTCCTTTTTACTCATCAGCCCATCTGGGATGATTGTCAGCAATTATTGCAGGTCCTCTTCACCACTGAGAAACGAGAACGCATCCAGAGTGAGACCAGAAAATTAGTTCCTGGCCCCACTGGGGTCTCCACAACGGACCAGGCGCATATTAACGTGCACTTCCCCCTCGCCCGCCCAGATTGGGACTACAACACAGCAGAAGGTAAGGAGCGCCTCCTAGGGTACCGCCAGGCTCTATTGGCAGGTCTAAGGGCTGCAGCTCGCAAGCCCACTAATATGGCTAGAGTTTATAATGTTAGTCAGGGTTCCGAGGAAAGCCCCACAGCCTTCCTCATAAAGGTAATAAAAGCCTTTCGCCAATACACTCCCATGGATCCAGAAGCTGAATGCAGTAAATCGGCAGTGGCCATGGCTTTCATTAACCAAGCGGCTCCTGATATCTGCCGCAAGCTTCAAAAGTTAGAAAGACTTGGAGAAAAGAGTCTCCGAGATTTAATGGTCGTGGCAGAGAGAGTATATAATAATAGGAAAAGTGCAGAAGATAAGCAAATTAGGACTGAAAAAAGGCAGAACCGGGACCTGGCAAAGATACTGCTGGCTGCCACAGCAGATCCAGACGACCGAAGACACCGTCTCAAGTAACTGGTCTCCCGAGAATACGGTAAGGAAGAAACCAAACGGGATGGGAAAAGACCCTGCGTGGGCCACAATCAATATGCCTATTGCAGAGAAGAGAGGCACTGGGTCAAAGATTGTCCCAACAAGAAGTCGAGACTTAAGGCCCTCATCCTAATTATGGGAGAAGACAGTGACTAGAGGGGATGGGGTTTGGTGCAGTGACTAGAGGGGACGGGTTCGGTGCCCCTCCCCGAGCCCAGGGTAACCTTACAAGTGGAGGGGAAATCTCGACCTCGTGGTCGATACGGGGGCCCAACATTGTTGTCCTACAGCCCAGGGGCCCACTGTCAGCCGAAAGGTCATGGGTCCAAGGAGCGACCGGAGTCAAGCAATGTCTATGGACTACCCAAAGAACTGTGGATCTGGGTATGGGTCGGGTATCCCACTCATTTATGGTCATCCCAGAATGCCCCTACCCCCTTCTGGGCCATAATTTATAGACAAAACTGGGGGCACATATCCATCTCTCCCCTGAGGAAACAAAAGCGTGGGGCCCCTGGCGCCGGCCTGTGGCCTACCTCTCCAAAAAACTGGACCCGGTGGCATCTAATTGACCACCATATCTCCACATGATTGCAGCTGTGGCCCTGCTGGTTAAAAATATAAATAAATTGTCTATAGTGCAAAAGCTGGCCATCACTACCCTTCACGCAATAGAGAGAGTTCTAAAGCAACCACCAGATCGATGGCTCAGAAATGCCCGCATGACCCATTATCAGACTCTGCTACTCAACCCTACCAGAATTATTTTCCACGCCCCGACTACCCTGAACCCGGCTACATTACTGCCTGACCCAGATTTGGAGGCTCTCCTCCATGACTGTGCCGAGATCCTGGCCCATATTCGTGCCACCCATCCGGACCTGCAAGACGTCCCGTTGCCAGATGCGGAAGTCACCTGGTACACAGATGGCAATAGCTTCATACAACAAGGACTGAGGTATGCCGGGGCCACTGTGGTATCCACCGAAAAAGTCATTTGGGCGGAACCCCTGTCAGCCGGAACCTCAGCACAGAGGGCCAAGCTAATTGCGGTTAGTAAAACTTTAACGCTGGGGCAGAAGAGAAAACTAAATGTCTACACAGACAGTCGATACGCCTTCACCACCGCTCAAGTCCATGGGATAATTTATAGAGAAAGGGGGCTCCTCATGGCAGAGGCAAAGACTATTAAAAATAAAAAGGAGAACCTAGCTCTCCTCAAGGCTTTATGGCTCCCGAAAAAAACGAGCTATCATCCATTGCCCAGGCCATCAAAAGGACATAACTGAGATGGCCAGAGGCAACAATATGGCCGACCGGGCTGCTAAAGAAGTGGCCCTCAAAGGCACCCCAGCTCTGACAGTCAAACTCATAGATCCGGGGGACCCCAACCTACCAGAGACTCCTTGTTATTCACTCGAGGACCTACAATGGATTAAAAGACAGCCTTAAGGGCTGATGGAGGTCCTCGGATAACAAAATCATCTTGCCCCCAAAATAATGGGAATAAGGGTTCTGTCAAAAATACACCAAGCATCCCACATGGGACAGAGAAGACGACAAGACCTGGTTAGACAGTCACACATTAAAATTAAAGATGCCAACTCCAAAACTGAACAAATCATCAACAAATGCAGAGCTTGTCAACTGACCAACGCTACCCGGAACCCCCAAAATCTTGGAACACGTCTAAGAGAAAGACGCCCAGGGGCCTACTGGGAAACTCGTTTCACTGAGATAAAACCTGGCAGGTATGGCTACAGGTACTTACTGGTCTTTGTAGACACTTTTTCAGGATGGACTGAGATATATCCCACCGAACACGAGACGCACAGGTGGTGGCAAAGAAGCTGCTAGAAGACACCCTACCAGGAACGCGTTTCCTCAGACGATGGGGTCAGATAATGGACCGGCTTTTGTGTCCAAGGTAAGTCAGAGCCTAGCCACGACCCTGGGGATTGATTAGAAATTACATTGTGCATACAGACCCCAGAGTTCAGAACAGATAGAAAAAAGGAATAAAACCCTAAAAGAAACCTTAATTAAATTGACCTTGGAGACTGGCAGAGACTGGGTGGCTCTCCTCCCCTTTGCACTCTATAGGGTGCGCAACTCCCCCTACCAGATGAGATTAACTCCTTTTGAAAGCATGTCTGGCCTAAATTGCATGCCCTCTATCCAAATAGAATACATGATTACTAAACATACATTTGAGTTTTTAGCTTCCTATTGCAGAAAAAGTAAGACTATTTGGACCTTTTTAAAAAAATGGTTTCAAAATTCTAATGTAAACACCTCTCAACTGGTTACTAAGTCCTCAATTAGAGCCTAAGGTTTCCTAAGTTAAAATTCTGCTAAGTGTATTTAAAACTGATGAAAAATAAGGAAAGCAAAATTGTATATAGAAAACTGAGAGATACATAAAAAAAGATATAAGAAATAAAAATACATTTTTGTTCAAAGTAAAAAAAAAAACAAACTAATTTTGTCCTAAATAAAACTGATTGTTTAGAGAAAAATGGTTTTGGACAAAGTTTAAAGGCAAAAAAAAAGTGTAGACTGTCCATGAAGGGAAATCTTTGAAAAATATTCTATGTGTGCTCAGGATAGACGAAGGTTGAGATAAATAGAATTTAAAAAGTACACTGGTGTAAGGTTAAAACTCGACTTTTCTCTCTGGTCAAAAGACAAGAGTTTTCTTGGATTGTAAATCTACTCTTGATAAGACAATATAAACAAAAGTTTTCTCCTTTTGCTGCCAAGAAAACCAAAGCTTTAGGTTTCATCTTTATCAGGTCTTAAATTGCATAGTTAAAACTTCTCAATGTTGAAGGAGCTTCGTTTTTCTAACTACTATATTATGTTATACATTTGCCTTTAGGATATTTTATTGCCACTTTGGTTAAATAAAAAAAAGTTAAAAAATTTTTAATAATCTGTAATCCTATTTAGGATGCTGTTTATAACTTCCTAAGGTTTTAACAAACTTCCCAGGATTTAAATAGTAAAAAAAAAAAAAAAAAGTATTCTGGCCAATTAGGCCCTTTTATTTGAGATGCTAAGTTACTTGGAAAAACACTATGTACAACAGTAAACCTTAGGTTGCATTGCATGGGTAAATGCTATAACTGCCCAAATATATATGCAAATCCTAAAGTTTTAATGTTTTGGTATAGAGTTATTATATGTCACAAAAACAACTGAATTTCTTTGTCAATTGCATCATACTGAACTCTCATCTTTAACAATGTCTGAGATTTTGTCATTTAAATAGATTGCTTGCCTTCATGCAAGAACGTCTGAGGGCAATACAACCCATAATACTTAGGGCCCAGTACCACCACATTAATGATTGGGACCCGACCGAAGACCCATGATTGGGCCTTCAAATACACAAGAGAAGGGGGGAATGAAGTGCCTAAAAGTAAATCCTCCATTAAGAGCAACCTCCGGCTGCACGTAGCCACAGTCCCAGTTCCAGGAAAAGCCTCAGATTGTTCAAGGCTAAAGCCATCCTCGCCGCCCTCAGATAAGCTAATCAAAAAAACATTCCTATGGTCTGAGTCAAGGCTGGGAACTGCAGATACAAACTAGCCAATTTCTCACCGCTTGCCTGAACCCCACGTGGGCCCTTTGAACTCATTTCATAATTGGTCATTTTCAAAGGATTCTCGAAAGTTATGATTGGGTCCCACCAAAAGTAATGAACACCTCACAGATACTGAATGGTCTAAACTGTTACCATGGGTGCTGATGTACAATTGTAATTGGTGCTTATGTGATGATGCTATACGTACAACGTGTGCACTGTAACACCCGCGTCCCTTACCCCATAAAAACCCTGTTCATTATTGTTCTTCGCTTCACCTTCTGCCACTGCACCGGTAGGCGGGTGAGTCCCTGCTCGAGCTTGTAATAAAGACCCTTATGTACTTGCATCGGTGTCGGCTCCTTGGAGGTCTCTGGGGACTCGCGAATCAGGCACAACACAAGTATGTCTAATTTTGAAAAAAACAACAAAACTGTCTTCCAAAGCAGCTGCCTCGCTTTGCATCCCCATTGACAATGAATGAGACGTCCTCTTGGAAGACAGTTTGGTTGAGCAGGGGAGGGAGAGAGAGAGAGGGAGATACAGAATCAGAAGTAGGTTCCAGGCTCTGAGCTGTCAGCACAGAGCCTGATGTGGGGCTCGAACCCACTTCCTCACCAGCGTTTGTGATTGTCAGTGTTCTGAATTTGGGCCATTCTAATAGGTGCCTAGTGGCACATCCTCACTGTCTATAATGACACGTGATATGAAGCATCATGCCACCTGCTTAGCGCCAGCTGCATACCTTTATGGGTCAGGTGACTGTTAAAGTCTTTGGCACACGTTTTAACCGGGTTTTTTTTTTTTTTTCTGACGCTGATTGTTAAGAGTTCTTTGCATATTTAGAACAACGGTCCTTTGTTAGACACCTTTTTGCGAATAGATTCTCCCAGTGTCCCATAACTGGATACTATGAACTGTATGCAACAAGACAGATACGACTCAAAAAATATTGTGGCACAAAAGAAGGAAGACCAAGAAGAGTATATGATTGCATATCTATGAATTTGAGGAACAGAGAAAGTTAATCTAAAGGGATAGAAACCAGAGCGATGGTTGTTTCCAGAAGTGGGACTATGGACAGGAGGGAATATTTGTGAGTGACTGAAATAATCTCTAACTTTATTTGGATAGTGGAAAACAGGTGTATACTTACGTAAAAAAATAAAAAGAAAGCTTATCAAATTTAAGGTCTGTGCATTTTACTCAATATAAAATACACCAGTCAAACAACACCAAAAATTATGATTTTTTTTATATTCCAACAGTGTGAATTGGCCTGAATCGGTATCAAAAGTCTTTTTATAGAATCCTGACTTCAATGACATGAGAGATGATTCACATTGTGGCTTTCCAGGTATGTGAATCAACCTCTCATGGCGTGATCTGAGTCTCTAACCCTTGAGGTCAGACAAAGAGCCTAAAGATCCCTCGGAAAGGACAGGGAAGGGCTTATCGTGGACCAGACAGAGCTGTGTTTGAGGCTTTCCCACCACTCGCTGCCTGTTACCAGGGCAACAGCCTTAAACCCTCTGAGCATCCATTTCCTCATCCGGAAAAAAGAGGTAACATAATAACCTCGCATGTTTGTAGTCAAAATTAAATGAGATAATGTACACATTCTTGTTCTTGAACTCTTGTCCAGTAAAGTGCTTCCTAGGGGAAGGTAAAGCTAGCCAGAAAATGATGACTGGTAAAAACCAAAACGGATTCATGGGGCTCCCGTCTTTCTCTCAGAACCTATGATTACCGAGGCCCTGAACCCGGGTAAGACAGATGTACTGGTGGGCACGCCCATAGTGATCAGGATGAATGGGCTCTTTGAGATGCACATTGACTGGGAGTAAAGCAGTCAATGAGTCTGGTAGCAGAATCTAGAAGATGGGTTTGCCTGGGCCTGAGGTTGCTATGGACGGCCATTCCTAGCAGCAGGTGTACATGATTCCTTGTTTGGAATTTCCATTCCAACATTCCCAAAGATTTTCTAGAATACAGTTCTAGGCTGCAATTTGGTCTGAATGTCTAGGAAACATAGAGTAGGCCTAACCTACATATGTCATGGGACCTAGTAGATTTGAAAAGGAACCACACAGAATGGATACAACATACTTAAAAATACACCATGATGTTAAAAGTCAATGGGTGATGGGCATGGAGGAGGGCACTTGTTGGGATGAGCATTAGGTGTTGTATGTAAGTGATGAACCACAGGAATCTACCCCCAAAACCAAGAGCTCACTGTACACACTCTATGTTAGCTAACTTGACACTAAATTATATTTTTTAAAAAGTCAATGAAAACTGGGGTGCCTGGGTGGCTCAGTCAGTTAAGCGTCCTATGTGTCGTATGTGTCCATTAAAATCCAACCTAGTAGACAAAGTCCATATGTAATAACACAGACCTCTTCGCGATAACCCTTCCACTAGCTTGCATTCTTGCCCTGAAGATTTTTTTTTAAATTTTTTAATGTTTTATTTATTTCTAGGAGAGAGAGAGGGAGAGACAGCGTGAGCAGGGGAGAGTCAGAGAGAGAGGGAGTCACAGACTGAAACAGGCTCTTGGCTCTGAGCTGGCAGTCAGCACAGAGCCCGACACGTTGCCCTGAAGATTCTTAAAAGCTCTATAATCTTTTTTTTTCCTGAATGCATTTTTTAGTTAGATGAAAAACCTCCTTTAATACAAAGTTACATTTTCAAATTTTTTTTTACAAATAGTTTATTGTCAAATTAGTTTCCACATAACACCCAGTGCTCATTCCCACAAGTGCCCTCCTCCATGCCCATCCCTCCCTCTCCCCCCACATCCATCAGTCCTCAGTTTTTGTCAGCATTCAAGAGTCTCTCATGGTTTGCCTCTCTCCCTTTCCCCCACCATTTGCCCCCTTCTTCTCTCCCTTGTTCCTCAGTTAAGTTC